>NW_016822991.1:0-1381 GCF_001698545.2 Rhinopithecus bieti | reverse complement strand
TTTTGGAATTTTCAGCCTTTTTGTGCTTGGTTTTCCTCATCTTTGTGAATTTATCTACCTTTGGTCTTTGATGTTGGTGACCTTCAGATGGGGATTTTGTGTAGACGTCCTTTTTGTTGATGTTGATACTATTCCTTTCTGTTTGTTAGTTTTCCTTCTAACAGTCAGGCCCCTCTGCTGCAGGTCTGCTGGAGTTTGTTGGAGGTCCACTCCAGATCCTGTTTGCCTGGGTATTACCAGCAGAGGCTGCAGAACAGCAAATATTGCTGCCTGTTCCTTCCTCTGGGAAGCTTCGTCCCAGAGGGGCACCTGCCAGATGCCAGCCGGAGCTCTCCTACATGAGGTATCTGTCGATCCCTGCTTGGAGGTATCTCCCAGTCAGGAGGCACGGGGGTCAGGAACCCACTTGAGGAGGTAGTCTGTCCCTTAGGAGAGCTTGAGTGCTGTGCTGGGAGATCCGTTGCTCTCTTGAGAGCCGGAAGGCAGGAACATTAAATCTGCTGAAGCTGTGCCTGCAGCTGCCCCTTCCCCCAGGTGCTCTGTCTCAGGGAGATGGGAGTTTTATCTATAAACCTCTGACTGGGGCTGCTGCCTTTCTTTCAGAGATGCCCTACCCAGAGAGGAGGAATCTGGAGAGGCAGTCTGGCTATAGCGGGTTTGCCAAATGGTGGTGGGCTCTGCCCAGTTTGAACTTCCTGGAGGCTTTGTTTATACTGTGAGGGGAAAGCTGCCTACTCAAGCCTCAGTAATGGCAGATGTCCCTCCCCCGACCAAGCTTGAGAGTCCCAGGTCAACTTCAGACTGCTGTGCTGGCAGTGAGAATTTCAAGCCAGTAGATCTTAGTTTGCTGGGCTCCGTGGGGGTGGGACCTGCTCAGCTAGACCACATGGCTCCCTGGCTTCAGCCCCCTTTCCAGGGGAGTGAACGGTTCTGTCTTCCTGGCATTCCAGGCACCACTAGGGTATGAAAAACAACTCCTGCAGCAAGCTCTATATCTGCCCAAATGGTCACCCAGTTCTGTGCTTGAAACCCAGGGCCCTGGTGGCGTAGGCACAGGAGGGAATCTCCTGGTCTGCAGGTTGAGAAGGCCATGGGAAAAGCATAGTATCTAGGCCTGGATGCACCGTTCCTCACAACACAGTTCCTCATGACTTTCCTTGGCTAGGGGAGGGAGTTCCCCGACCCCTAGTGCTTCCCCGGTAAGGCAATGCCCCACTCTGCTTCTGATAACCTTCCACAGGCTGCACCCACTGTCTAATGAGTCCCAGTGAGATGAGGCAGGTACCTCAGCTGGAAATGCAGAAATCACCCACCTTCTGTCTTGATCTCGCTGGGAGCTGAGGACCAGAGGTATTACTATTTGGCCATCTTGCTATTGCTG
>NW_016822990.1:58111-63338 GCF_001698545.2 Rhinopithecus bieti | reverse complement strand
CAGGCCTCCTTGAGCTGCTGTGGGCTCCACCCAGTTCAAGCTTCCCAGTGGCTTTACCTACTTAAGCCTCAGCAATGGCGGGTGCCCCTCCCCCAGCCTTGCTGCTACCTTGCCATTAGATGGCAGACTGCTGTGCTAGTAATGAGGGAGGCTGCTTAGGCATGGGACCCTCCCGACCAGGTGTGGGATATAATCTCCTGGTGTGCCATTTGCTAAGACCCTTAGTAAAGCACAGTATTGGGGTGGGAGTTACCCAATTTTCCAGGTGTTGTGTGTCTCAGTTCCCCTAGCTAGGAAAAGGGATTCCCTTCCCCCTTGCACTTGCGAGGTGAGGTGATGCCTCGCTCTGCTTCAGCTCTCGCTGGTCGGGCTGCAGCAGCTGACCAGCACCGATTGTCTGGCACTCCCTAGTGAGATGAACCCAGTACCCCAGTTGAAAACACAGAAATCACCTGTCTTCTGTGTCGCTCGCGCTGGGAGCTGGAGACTGGAGCTGTTCCTATTTGTCCATCTTGCTCCACCCCCTCACCTAAGCTTTGGTAATCCCTGGGGTTCAGAGATGTCCATGCATGTTTGTCAAATTGCCGGGGCCAAAGGTCAGTTGGCAGGAGGAGCCGAGCAGTGTCCATGCAGAGGGCTTACTCCAATAGACAAAATGTCAGGAAAGAAGAAAACCTTAATTGTAGAGGTGAGGCACATTTCTGTCTCTTCAGGGAATTGTCCCCTGACCAGCCTCCCTTACTTAAGTTATATGGGGAGAGGAGGACATCAGGGAAGCTCTAGAAGATAGAATAAAGTGGAGCCCAAGTGCTGTGTAATACATGCATTGTATTGTGGAGTTAAAAAGAAAATAACTTGCACACTGAGGTCAACTTGGGACTCTTTGAGGGTGCATGGAGAAGAGTATGGTCATCACCCACTTCCTGGCTATACTTCAAAACTCCCTTCAACTTGGTGAGTTTGTCAGTCATACCTCAATCAGGTAGTTAAACAAAAATAACTCCCTTAGAAAATTTTCTGTCCTTTCTCTAAAGTTATTCTTCTAGAGGAAGTCACATGTCTTTTCTCTCTTCAAATTCTCCATTTTTTTTTTTCATTTTATAAACTTTAGCATGACTCCTAAGGTTTGTGAGCCAGTTTCCTCATCTGTAAAAGGAAAGAAATAATAGTAACTGCCTGGTGGGGTTGTTAAGATGACTGACTGTTGTAATCAATGCATAAAGCTATCAGTATACTGCCTGACAGAGGGAGTGCAATAGAGAAGTGAATAAAGCCTCCACATGCACAACACTGCATTTTCTTAAAGTTCATCTCTGTTGACTGACATTCCATTTCCCTCCTAATCCTGAGGACACCTGCTCTCACCCCACCTGCTTCTCTCACCTCCCTGGGGACCTGCACAGCCTCCTGTCTCCAGCTGCCATCTGCATCCAGTTTCACCATGATGGCCCTTCGAGTTAGTCTTAGCCCCCTACTTGTATCCTCCCACAGACCCACAAGCTGTCCTTAGAAGGCATCAGAGAATTTTAATTAACAAATCTCCCTCCCTTCCTAAAAGTTGGTAACCAATATCTCTTTTACAATGAAGAAAAGTAACATTATCATATTTTGGGGAAAAAATCACTTAACATTTCAAAAATTAAAAATGTAACAGCAGAATTCAAAACAGAACTATTGGAACAATGTAAACAATGTAAACAGAACTCATGGAACACTAACCAGGTAATGTTGTTCACCTTGAAAACAGGTCCAGAATTAATTCACAAAGTGCTTGCTGCACAGCTCAGTTTTTACAGACTGATTATTCTCTTAAGGCCAACCAACATATAGAAGACATATGTAGTCATGTGTGGGAGATGACATTGAAACAGACACACAGAGAGGCAAAGACAGATAAAGACATAACACATCATAGTGAATGCATATGTCCTTTTAGGAGAATAGTATTTTATTGTGAATATGTACCATATATTCTTTGTCCATTTGTCCATTGATGGACACTTACACTGGTTCCACATCTTGGCTATTGTGAATAGTACTTCAATAAACAAACAAGTGTAGGTATCTTTTTGATATATTGATCTCATTCCATTTGGATAAATATCCAGTAGTGGGAATGCTGGATAATATGGTAGTTCTGTTTTTAGTTTTTTGAGAAATAGCCATACTGTTTTTCATAGTGGCTACACTAATTTACATTCTCACCAACAGTCTATAAGCATTCCTTTCTCTCCAACATTTATTATTTTTTGGCTTTTTAATAATAACCATTCTGACTGGTGTGAGATGGCATCTCATTGTGGTTTTAGTTTGCAATTCTCTGACGATCAGTGATGTTGAAAAGTTTTTCATGTTTGTTGGCTACTTGTATGTCTTCTTTTGAGAAGTGTCTGTCCATGTCCTTTGCCCACTTTTAAATGGTGTTGTTTGTCCTTATTGATTTTAATTACTTACAGATTCTGGATATTTGTACTTTGTCAGATGCATAGTTTGCAAAAATTTTCTCTTATTCTGTAAGTTGTCTGTTTACTCTTTTGATAGTTTCTTTTGCTGTGCAGAAGCTCTTTCATTTAACTGTCACTTAACAACTTTTTGTTTTGCTGCATTTGCTTTTGAAGTCTTAGTCATCAACTATTTGCCTAGGCCAATGTCCAGAAGAAATTTTCCTAGGTTTTCTTCCAAGATTTTTATAGGTTGCGACCTTACATTTAAGTCTTTAATCCATCTTGAGTTTATTTTTGTATACAGTGAAAGGAAGGGGTCCAGTTTCAATCTTCTGCATACAGTTAGTTAGTCATCCAAGCACCATTTACTGAATAGGATATCCTTTTCCCATTGTTTATTTTTGTCAACTTTGTCAAAAATCAGTTGGATGTAAGTGTGTGGCTTCATTTCTGGGTTCTCTATTCTATTCCATTGATCTATGTGTCTATTTTTGTACCAGTACTATGCTGTTTGGGTTACTATATCCTTGTAGTATAGTTTGAAATCAAGTAATGTGATGCCTGCACTCTGTTCTTTTTGCTTAGGATTGCTCTGACTAGTCAGGCTTTTTGGTTTCATATGAATTTTAGAATAGACTTTTTCTAACTCTGTGATAAATGTTGTCTGTAGTTTGCTAAGAATTACATTAAATCTGAAGATTGCTTTGGGTAATATAGGCATTTTAATGATCTTGATTCTTCCAATCCATGAGTATGGAATATTTTTCCATTAGTTTGTGTCATCTATGATTTCCTTTATCAGTGTTTAATAGTTCTTCTTGTCTTAGAGTTCTTCTTTCACCTCCTTGGTTAGATGTATTTCTAGATATTTTGCGGGAGGAAAAGGAAGGAGGCTATTGTAAGTGGAATTTCATTCTTGATTTGTTTCTCAGGTTGAACGTTATTGATGTATGGAAATGCCACTGATTTTCTGTACATTGATTTCGTATATTGAAACACTGCTGAAGTCATTTATCAGGTCTAAAAGCCTTTTGGAGAAATCTTTAGAGATTTTTAGGTATAGAATTATATCAACAGCAAACAGAGATCATTCAACTTCCTCTTTTCCAATTTGGATGCCTTTAATTTCTTTTGCTTGTCTGATTGCTGTGGCTTGCACTTCCAGTACAGTTCTGAATAGGAATGGTGAAAGTGGATATCTTTGTCTTGCTCCAGTTCTTCTAACTTGCTCCAGTTCTTGCTCCAGAATACTTCTAACTTTTGCTGGTTCAGTATAACATTGACTGTGGGTTTGTCATAGATGGCTCTTATTATTTTGAGGCATGTTTCTTCAATGCCTAGTTGGAGTTTTTATGAAAGGATGTTGATTTTGTCTAATACTTTTTATGCATTCATAGTCTTTCATATCCTGGATCATTTTCCTGGTTTCTTTGTATTGGATTTCAACTTTCTCTTGGATCTCATTGAGTTTCCTTGCAATCCATATTTTGTTTTAATTATTATTACACGTTAAGTTCTAGGGTACATGTGCACAACGTGCAGGTTTGTTACATAGCTATGCATGTGCCATGCTGGTGTGCTGCACCCATCAACTTGTCATTTATATTAGGTATTTCTCCTAATGCTATCCCTTTCCTGGCCCCCCACTGCATGACAGGCCCCAGTGTGTGATGTTCCCCACTCTGTGTCCAAATGTTCTCATTGTTCAATTCCCACCTATGAGTGAGAACATGCAGTGTTTGGTTTTCTGTCCTTGTGATGGTTTGTTCAGAATAATGGTTTCCAGCTTCATCCACGTTCCTGCAAAGGACATGAACTCATCCCTTTTTATGGCTGCATAGTATTCCATGGTGTATATGTGCCACATTTTCTGAATCCAGTCTATCATTGATGGACATTTGGGTTGGTTCCAAGTCTTTCTTATCGTGAATAGTGCCGCAATAAACATACGGTGCATGTGTCTTTATAGTAGAATGATTTATACTCCTTTGAGTACATACCCAGTAATGGGATCACTGGGTCAAATGGTATTTCTAGTTCTAGACCCTTGAGGGATTGCCACACTGTCTTCTACAATGGTTGAACTAGTTTCCAGTCCCACCAACAGTGTAAAAGCATTCCTATTACTCCACATCCTCTCCAGCATCTGTTGTGCCCTGACTTTTTAATGTTCACCATTCTAACCAGTGTGAGATGGTATCTCATTGTGGTTTTGATTTGCATTTCTCTGATGACCAGTGATGATGAACATTTTTTCATGTCTGTTGGCTGCACAGATGTCTTCTTTTGAGAAGTGTCTGTTCATATCCTTTGCCCACTTTCTGATGGGGTTGTTTTTTCTTGTAAATTTGTTTAAGTTCTTTGTAGATTCTTTGTCAGATGAGTAGATTGCAAAAATTTTCTCCCATTCTGTAGGTTGCCTGTTCACTCTGATGGTAGTTTCTTTTGCTGTGCAGAAGCTCTGCAGTTTAATAGATCCCATTTGTCAATTTTGGCTTTTGTTGTCATTGTTTTTGGTGTTTTAGTCATGAAGTCCTTGCCAATGCCTATGTCCTGAATGATATTGCCTAGGTTTTCTTCTAGGGTTTTTATGGTTTTAGGTCTAATATTTAAGTGTGTAATCCAGCTTGAATTAATTTTTGTATAAGGTGAAAGGAAGGGATCCAGTTTCAGCTTTCTACATATGGCTAGCCAGTTTTCCCAGCACCATTTATTAAATAGGGAATCCTTTCCCCATTTCTTGTTTTTGTCAGGTTTGTCAAAGATCAGATGGTTGTAGATGT
>NW_016822990.1:48543-56653 GCF_001698545.2 Rhinopithecus bieti | reverse complement strand
AATGGTACCAGCTCCTATCTGTACCTCTGGTAGAATTCAGCTGAATCCATCTGGTCCTGGACATTTTTTGGTTGGAAAGCTATTAATTATTGCCTTAATTAAAGCAATAATTTCAGTTATTGGTCTATTAAGAGATTCAACTTTTCCTGGTTTTGTCTTGGGAGAGTGTGTGTGTCCAGGAATTCATCCATTTCCTCCAGATTTTCTAGTTTATTTGTGTAGAGGTGTTCATAGTATTCTCTGATGGTAGTTTGTGTTTCTGTGGGATTGGTGGTGATATCCCCTTTATCATTTGTTATTTCATCTATTTGATTTTTATCTTTTCTTCATTATTAGTCTGGCTAATGGTCTATCAATTTTGTTTATTTTTTCAAAAAGCCAGATCCTAGATTCATTGATTTTTTCAAGGACTTTTTGTGTATCTATCTCCTTCATTTCTGCTCTGATCTTAGTTATTTCCTGCCTTCTGCTAGCTTTTGAATTTGTCTGCTAGCTTCCTTCTCTAGTTCTTTTAATTGTGATGTTAGGGTGTCAATTTTAGATCTTTCCTGCTTTCTCTTGTGAGCATTTAGTTCTATAAATTTCCCTCTACACACTGCTTTAAATATGTCCCAGAGACTCTGGTACATTGTGTCTTTTATCTCATTGGTTTCAAGGAACATCTTTATTTCTGCCTTCATTTCGTTATTTACCCAGTAGTCATTCAGGAGCAGGTTGTTCAGTTTCCCTGTAGTTGTGTGGTCTTTGGTGAGTTTCTTAATCCTGAGTCCTAATTTGATTGCACTGTGCTCTGAGAGATAGTTTGTTGTGATTTCTGTTCTTTTACAATTGCTGAGGATTGCTTTACTTCCAATTATGTGGTCAATTTTAGAATAAGTGAGATGTAGTGCTGAGAAGAATGTATATTCTCTGTTGATTTGGGGTGGAGAGTTCTGTAGATGTCTTATTATGTCAGCTTGGTGCAGAACTGAGTTCAATTCCTGAATATCCTTGTTAACCTTCTGTCTCGTTGATCTGTCTAATATTGACAGTGGGGTGTTAAATTCTCCCATTATTATTGTGTGGGAGTCTAAGTCTCTTTATAGGTCTCTAAGGACTTGTTTTACAGATCTGGGTGCTTCTGTATTGGGTGCATATATTTTTAGGATAGTTAGCTCTTCTTGTTGAATTGATCCCTTACCATTATGTAATGGCCTTGTCTCTTTTGATCTTTGTTGGCTTAAAGTCTGTTTTATCAGAGACTAGGATTGCAACTCCTGCTTTTTTTTTGTTTTGTTTTGTTTTCCATTTGGTTGGTGGATCTTCCTCCATCCCTTTATTTTGAGCCTGTGTGTGTCTCTGCAGGTGAGATGGGTCTCCTGAATGCAGCACACTGATGGGTCTTGACTCTTTATTCAATTTGCGAGTCTGTGTGTTTTAATTGGGGCATTTAGCCCATTTACATTTAAGGTTAATAATGTTATTCATGAATTTGATCCCATCGTTATGATGTTAGCTGGTTATTTTGCCCATTAATTGATGCAGTTTCTTCATAGCATTGATGGTCTTTACAATTTGGCATGTTTTTGCAGTGGTTGGTACCTGTTGTTCCTTTCCATGTTTAGTGTTTCCTTTAATAGCTCTTGTAAGGCAGGCCTGGTGGTGACAAAATCTCTCAGCATTTGCTTGTCTGTAAAGGATATTATATCTCATTTGTTTATGAAGCTTAGTTTGGGTGGATATGAAATTCTGGGTTGAAAATTCTTTTCTTTAATAATGTTGAATATTGGCCCACACTCTTTTCTGGCTTGTAGGGTTTCTGCCGAGAGATCCACTGTTAGTCTGATGGACTTCCCTTTGTGGGTAACCCAACCTTTCTCTCTGGCTGCCCTTAACATTTTCTCCTTCTTTTCAACCTTGGTGAATCTGAACATTATGTGTCTTGGGGTTGCTCTTCCTGAGGAGTATCTTTGTGGTGTTCTCTGTATTTCTTGCATTTGAATGTTTGTCTGCCTTGCAAGTTTGANGTGCCATGGCTTTCAGCTCCATGAGGTCATTTAAGTCCTTCTCTACACTGTTTATTCTCTTTAGCCATTTGTCTAATCTTTTCCAAGGTTTTAACTTCCTTGCAATGTGTTAGAACATGCTCCTTTAGCTTGGAGAAGTTTGTTATTACTGACCTTCTAAAGCCCACTTCTGTCAACTTGTCAAAGTAATTCTCCGTCCAGCTTTGTTCTGTTGCTGGCAAGGAGCTGCAGTCTTTTGGAGAAGAGGTGCTCTGGTTTTTAGAATTTTCAGCTTTTCTGCTCTGGTTTCTCCCCATCTTTGTGGTTTTATCTACCTTTGGTTTTGATGTTGGTGACCTACAGAAGGGGTTTTGTGTAGATGTACTTTTGTTGGTGTTGATACTATTCCTTTCTGTGTGTTAGTTTTCCTTCTGACAGTCAGGTCCCTCAGCGGCAGGTCTGTTGGAGTTTGCTGGAGGTCCACTGCAGATCCTATTTGCCTGGGTATCACCAGTGAAGGCTGTAGAACAGCAAATATTGCAGAACAGCAAATATTGCTGCCTGATCCTTCCCCTGGAAGCTTTGTCCCAGAGTGACACCCACCTGTATGAGGTGTCAGTCGGGCCCTTACTGCGAGGTGTCTCCCAGTTAAGCTACATGGGGTCAGTGACCCACTTGAGGAGGCAGTCTGTCTGTTCTCAGAGCTCCAATGCTGTGC
Organism: Rhinopithecus bieti; assembly: GCF_001698545.2. Lineage (NCBI taxonomy): Eukaryota > Metazoa > Chordata > Mammalia > Primates > Cercopithecidae > Rhinopithecus > Rhinopithecus bieti. The sequence goes on along the minus strand of NW_016822990.1, from coordinate 53,950 downwards.
TGGGAGAACCACTGATCTCTTCAGAGCTGTCAGACAGGGACATTTAAGTCTGCAGAAGTTTCTGCTGCCTTTTGTTCAGCTGTGCCCTGCCTACAGAAGTGGAGTCCATAGAGGCAGTAGGCCTTGCTAAGTTGCAGTGGGCTCTGCTCAGTTCAAGCTTCTCTGTTACTTTGTTTACCTACTCAAGCCTCAGGAATGGCGGACACCCCTCTCCCAACCAGTGTGTAGCCTCGCAGGTCAATCTCAGACTGCTGTGCTAGCAGTGAGCAAGGCTCTGTGGGCATGGGACCCAATGAACCAGGCACGGGAAAATGTCTCCTGGTCTGCCAGTTGCTAAGACCATGGTAAAAGTGCAGTATGTGGACAGGAATGTCCTGTTTTTTCAGGTACAGTCTGTCATGGCTTCCCTTGGCTAGGAAAGCGAAATCACGTGACTCCTTGTGCTTCCTGGGTGAGGTGACGCCCTACCCCACTTCGGCTTGTCCTCCATGGGCTCCACCCTCTGTCCAACCAGTTCCAGTGAGATGATCCAGGTGCCTCAGTTGGAAATGCAGAAATCACCCATCTTCTGTATCGATCATGCTGGGAGCTGCAGACCAGAGCTGTTCCTATTTGGCCATCTTGGAACAGGATCCACAATCCATATTTTGAATTCTTTATCTGTCATTTCAGACATTTCATTCTGGTTAGGATCCATTGCTAGGGAGCCAGTGTGAGCCTTTGGAGGTGTCAAAACTGGATATTTTACTGTCGGTGTTCTTGCACTTATTCCTTCTCATTTGAGGGAGCTGTTGCTTCTTATTTTTGAATTTGCTATCATTTGAATGGGGCCTTTTAGTTTTTTAATTCTTTTTTTATTCCCTTCAGGGTATGACTGTGGTATATGCTGTGTAAGATTGATTGGCTTCATTTCCGGGTGCTTTCACGGGGCCGAGGCTCTGTATGGGCTCGTTTGTTGTTGTTAGGTTCTGTGGAGAAGCATTCTCAGATTCTCCTTATTGTAGCCATGTATATTTTTTGGTAGTGCAGTTCATGATGCAGTGCAGTAGAAGGAGCAAAACAGTGAGAACCAGTATGGTGCCCAGTGGATGCACCTGCTCTGACAGGGATGGCAGAAAGAAATTGTATTGGGGTGTGCTGAAAGTCTCGGGATGGTGGGGGGCGGCGGGTAAGGAATGTGGGGAAAGATGTGCACCAACTTCTTTTCCTGGGCCAGCAGAAGCACTATTTACTTCCCTATTAAGCCCCAGTTGCAGGACTCATGACCTTCTATTTATAAAGGCTTTGTCCTTTCGTTCCTGCCATAGTGTGGCTGTGGGCCTTAGATCCTGCTCTCTAATGGTTACCACTAGAATGGGGATGGGGCAGAGCCTCTCCCCCTAGTCCAGGACAGGCAACTCCACAGTCTGAACTTTGTTGCTGGGATGCTGCTGCTCTGTGGAGGGTGGGAACTTAGGCCCTGCCCTTCTAAAAAGCCTTAGCAGGCACAGATTCACTTTCAGCTAGGGTGGGGCCACTGGAAAAACACAAAAAGCATTTCCTTTTAGTGCATGCTCACTGGGACTCTTGTGAGAAGAACCACCACTCACTCGGGAACTGTGTGTTGGGAGCGGGGTAGGGAGGGTGGTGCAGGGATGTTGCAGAGAGAGATGGTGTAGGGGGAGAGGGGGAGGGGTGTTAGCAGAGGGAGGTGTTGACGGGGAAGGAAGAGGTGTTGGAGGAGGGATGTGGTGGGCATTATTGGTGGCGGGTGGGGAGGGGTGTTGGCCAGTGGGGGTGGTGTGTGTGGGAGATGAAACCCTCTCCAGGCCCATTCCTGGGCATCAGCGCTGCCTCCTTCAGCAGTTTGTGCTGTGTCTGCATTTTCTTTGTCCCAAGGGGACCCCTCCCTTCAGGGCAGACTGCATTAAGGATTAGATCTCCAGGGGCCACACGCCCCTGGGGAACTAAAGTCAGAATGATGTGAAAGAAAAATAAAAACCTGGGGCCCCGATTCACTGCACCAAAAGAAAAAAAAAATAAGCTGAAAGCTGAGTCATGCAAGAAACTACCTTTCCTTTTGCTCCTAAGCAGATAGCTACAAATAAAAGGTGGATACTCTGTGTTCACCTTATCGTATGTAAAGTGCTGATTTACTGAGCTCAAGATTAAAACATAATTGACTATTCCTTTACCTGCTCCTTTTCTCTTGCAACATGTGAACTACCATAGTCTCCTTTTCCCTTCCAGCTTGCTTTTCCCCTTTAAATACTGAAGCCTTCAAAATCATCTTTGGAAAAAAGCACAGACCTCTCTCCTAGTCACATCCTTAACCTTGGCAAAATAAACTTCTAAGCCGATTGAGACTTGTCTCAGATACTTGTTGGTTTACCATGGGTAATGGGTAATGGGGTATGTTTGCAGGTGGTCTGGTGGTGCAGTGGCACTAGCCAGCAGTGGGGCTTTGGGGCAGAGGGACTTTGACAGTCAGCAGATTGCCAGAGGGGTGAGGGGAGCAGAGAAGCACTCCCACTTACCCTGTCCACAGGGCTCTGAGATCCTCAGGGATGGATCTCAGTCAGACTCTTGTTGCTTTCTTTTTCTGAGCTCCAGCTTCTTCCCATGGGTGCTCCTAAAGGTCCTGGCTCTCTTTCCTCCATTTTCCATTCAAAAGTTGTCAATTCACAGTAACTTTGATCTTCTTTCTGAGGAGAACTGGCATGTCCCTAGTCAATCATCTTGAAACCTCTCCTCCTGGTCTTAAGTCCTGTTCCTTTCTCTCCCCCTCTCTTCTCTCATAGGTGATCTTGCCCACTTTCAGGCCTCAGTCTCTATTCACATGCTAATGAGAGCCCTCTGCTCCTGTGGTCAGCCCAGATTTTTCACCTCTGGACTTACTCTGTTTGAATGCCTTGTAAATAATCCAAGCACAGTTTCTCCCCTTGATGAGCCCCTAATCCCATCCCCTTCCTAATGTCCACCCTGGACAACTCCCTCTTTCTCACCTCATTCCCTCCCCCACCTCCAATAAGCACCCTTATCTTCTGGATTCTACCTCATTGACTCAGTCTCTTCCCTCCATCCTGGTAGCCACTGCCTCAGTTCAGGTTTTGTCTTCCCTTACTTGTACAACTAGGTACACCAGCCTCCTCATACACAGTCTTGGGCCCAGCCTCTCAGCCTCCAACCCAGGCTCCACATCCATGCCATAAGCAATCTTTCTAAAACAAGACTTCAGCTAGGGCCTTTGATTTCAAACAGTAAAAACTAATTCTGACTAACAAAAGCAAAAGGAAGTATAATGCAAGGCTGTGGGACAGCTTACAGAACCAAAATCTAGGTTGATGGCATGAATCAGTTACAGCCATTTTAAGTTCTCAAGTTACTTTAATGAAAATTCAAATTCCAAGGAAGAGAGTCTGCTTGTCCCCACTTGTGTTATTGGCCCTCCCTTTGGCCAGAGGAGTTCCAGCACTTCATTTGACTGTCCCACTAAGACTGCATTAAAGAAAGGGGGTAGGGGTATAGATATTGGGCAAACAAACCCCACAGATGTCCACTACAGTCCACTTCTTGGCTGCCTGAAGTCTACATCTGCTCACCTTCTCATACACACAAGATCAATAATACTTCCACTTAGCATGGCACACCTTTTCAGCAAAAATGGCTATTAATCCAAGACATTCAGGTGACGCCCATTCCACTTCTAGTGTTTTCCTAGGCCACTTTATTATTCTCCAAATTATAGACTAAGTAACAAATTTAATTACTTCCAACACAGCCTATGTAATAGTGAAGAGGACTGGTGAAAGGGCTAGGGAGTAGATATAAATGGAAGGGATTAACTAAATTTACAGTAAAGAACATAAACACAAGTATTAGTTCCTGTTGCAGTTAACATGGCTGCATAATAAAGAATCCCAAATATATTATTCAGTGTTCTCTAGAGGGACAGAACTAATAGGGTAGATGTATATATAAATGGGAGTTTATTAAGGAGTATTGACTCACATGATCACAAGGTGAGGTCCCACAATAGGCCATCTGCAAGCTGAGGAGCAAGGAAGCCAGTCCAAGTCCCAAGGCTGAAGAACTTGGGGTCTGATCTTCGAGGGCAGGCAGCATCCAGAATGGGAGAAACATGTATGCCAAAAGACTAAAGCAGTCTAGACTTTTTACGTTCTTCTATCTGCTTTTATTCTGAGAATGCTGGCAGCTGATTCGATTGTGCCCACCCAGATTGAAGGTGAGTCTGCCTTTCCCAGTCCATTCACAGTAACTCAAATGTTAATCTCTCTTGGCAACACCCTTACAGACACACACAGGAACAATACTTTGCATCCTTCAATCCAATCAAGTTGACACTCAGTATTAACCATCACACCAAATGTAGTGGATTAAAACAGTGACAATGCTATCAAATATGGAATTTGGGCAGAACTTTCTAGGAATAGGTAATCTCTGCTCCTCTTGGATTCCACTGGGGTTGCTTAAAGGCAGGAGGCTAGGATCATCTGAAAGCTCACTCAATCACATGTCTGCTAGTAAATATTGGCTGCCACCTGAGACCTGTGCTAGGGCGGTTGATTGCAACACTCATATGTTCTCTTCATGTGGCCTGAGCTTCCTCGTAACTTGGTGGCTGGTTTTCAGGGTGAGCATTCCAAGAAAAAGAGGGAAAGAACCGAGAAGAAACTATACGTTTTTGATGACCTAGTTTAAGAAGTCACTTAGCACCATCTCCTGGGTACTCTCTCAGTTGCAGGGGTCACAGGCCACCCAGGTTCAAGAGGAGAGGAAATAGACTTCACCTCTTTATGTGAGTATAACAAAATGATCCTTTTGGGGAAATATATTCTTCCACAATGACCCTGTTATTCAACTTTGCAACATGTTGGAAAGCTTGGCTGTACTGCCTGGATGGATTTGCAGTGTCTTCTACTAGGCATCATGGCAGCACAAGCTGCACCCCTAAAGATCCTCTGGGTCCTGTCCACTCTCTTGCTTGCCTCTACTATCATAAAGCAAGCTTTTTGTCAATCATCTGGCTGCCACCTTATTTGCTCTTCGCTTGTTAACTCTAAATGCATACATACTTAATGTCCTCAAGTGTAAAAAAGAGATAATCACAGATAGCTTAAAGGGTATGAATTATCAGTTAGATGGGAAGAATATTTTTCTTTGAGATTTATTGTACATGGTTAATATAGCTAATAATGGAGTTTTCTACATTTCAAAATTACTGAGTGTAAATTTCAAATGCTCTCACCACAAGAAATCTTAAGTATTTGAGTTGATGGGTATGTTACCTAGCTTGATTTAATTATTTCACATTGTATTAATAAATTATAACATCACTTTGTACCCCATAAATATATACAATTATAAATTGTCAATTTACAGTAAAATTAAAAGACAAAATTAAAAC
>NW_016822990.1:33098-48054 GCF_001698545.2 Rhinopithecus bieti | reverse complement strand
ATAACATCACTTTGTACCCCATAAATATATACAATTATAAATTGTCAATTTACAGTAAAAATTAAAAGACAAAAATTAAAACTGAAAAAAGAATCAACTAGGAAAATGAGCATCAAAATGTTTTATCACCTGGTACACAGTTGGTGCTCAATCTGGTCTATTTCTTTCCCTTCCATTTAGAAAGATCTAGCTCCAGCCTCACAAGTTATTATCACCATTATCAGCACAGTTCATCTTTGCCCCTATTTCATATGTCTTCTGATGCAGTCTAGTGCTGAAGGAATTCCAGGGGCAGTGCTAGACATGCAGTCTTGGCATGGCCCATATCGCCTGCATATCGGAAATGCTGTTCCCATCCTCTGAAACCCCACTGCCATTTGGCAAATCTCTTGGGAAACAAACTTACCTACTCTGGTAACCCATAGAGTCAGGAAATAATATTAATTCATGCAAAAAAAAAAAGTCGACAACTGCTGAGGATAACAACACTGGGCTGACTGTTGTGAAGATGGAGAAGCTGAGAACTATTTCTGATCAAGGAAAACTTTAGCACGTGATAGAAACCTTATGGAATGCAGCTGGACACTGTGGCTCACGCCTGTAATCCCAGCACTTTGGGAGGCCAAGGCGAGTGGATCACTTGAGGTCAGGAGTTCGAGACCAGCCTGGCCAATATGGTGAAACCCCATCCCTACTAAAATACAAAATTAGCCAGGCATGGTGGCAGGCGCCTGTAATCCCAGCTACTTGGGATGCTGAGGCAGGAGAATCGCTTGAACCTGGGAGATGGATGTTGCAGTAAGCTAAGATCATGCCATTGCACTCCAGCCTGGGTAACAAAAGTGAAACTCCATCTCAAAAAAAAAGAAATAAAATTAAAATAAAGTAAATAAATAAATAAATAAATAAGTTCCTTTAAAGAAAAAAAAAAAAAGAACCTTATGGAATGCATGTTGTGTATGCTTATTGAATCAGTAAATGATTGAAGGGTATTTGCTTCTGAATCATTCATTTGATCTAGGGTAGACATTGGGTGAGATCACTGGTAAATCAAACAAGTGAAAAGAGAAGTCATCCCTTAGATTTGGTGCTAGTCTGGGGAAGTAAAAGAGGATGGTTGTATGCACACACAAGCTCCTAGCAGCTGCTCATCCCAGGAACCAGATTTTGACCAGTGTCTTGAGCCTTTCTCCCCAGGTTTTACTTTCTATGGAGCAGGCTTGAAAGCAGAGAAAGCAAAATAGACATGACTTTTTTGAACAAGTCGCTGACTGATAGTTCTCTCCTCTGCTAATCTACTTGCTTTAAAGGATTCTCACCCAGAAATTATATTAAAGATGCATTTATTTCCAAAGAGAAAGCTACTAGTGAAGCAGTCAAAAGCTACTGAGGCCCTTTAAAATCTCTGTGCTAGGGTTGCTGAAGCAAATTTCTTTTCTTTTTGCAGATACGTAAGTTACTAACTTCAGTAATTGCTAAAAGGATATCCTGATTTAAGGAAAACTTCCCATGGCTGAGGTAAATCTGTATCATAGCCCTAGCCCTGGAAGGTCCCTGAGAAGCCATCTAGAGCCATGGCTACCAAACCTGGCCACGCATCAGATTTTCCTCAAGAGCCTGGGATCCCCAGGCTTGTCAAATCAGAATCCCTAGGTGATTCTGATGTATCCACCAGAAGTAGTTTGGGAAACATTAAATTGACCCTGTCACATAGTTTTACAGATAAGGAAATTGAGGCTCACAAAATCAGAGGGATGCATCCAAGATCAAGCAGGAAGTTAGTGGTGGAGCTAGGACCCCAACTTGGTTTTTGCTCTATAAACCCAGCGTCTTACCGTCATCACACCATGTTTATATGCCTCTTAATGCTTGGGCCACCTTCTATATCTCTGCAGCCTACCCATGACTCTGCCATGGCACATACTAATACCCAACTGATACATGTGGGATTAACAGCAACATTCAACTTGACAAGTGGTTGTTAATTATTCCTCTAATACCTACCTCACAGAGGATGCCAGGAATACAGGAGCTCCCAGCTTTTTGAAATGCCACATCCAATCAGTCATTGAGTCTGATAACTTTTGCATTTCTCCGAGTTTTCATGTTCCCTTGTGTCCCAGACCTGGAGCTAGGGGATGGGGATGCAACAGAAACATCCAATTCTTGTCCTTATACATTCCACTGTCTGCCTCCTTAGCGACTTCTTAATCCCTATACATCTTTCCATGCCTAGACTAAGTCTACTAGTCCAGGCCACCACCATCTCTACCCAGGATTGCCAGGCAACCTCCAATTTGGTCAGGTATCCTTTTTCCTATGTTATGACCCTAAGGGCATTTGTCTGTCCCTGTCACTAGACTGTGACTCCTGCAGGACACTGTGTCTGTTTTGCCATCACCATGTATTTCTTCCTTCTCAGAGTATCTGTAACATGATATATTCTTAAAATATTTCTTAAACATTAATGTGCTGCAATTATAATATTTTATTTCCAAGTTGCATGCAATTTGAGCAAGTCCTCTCATGTGGAGGAATGATTGGATTCATGACATTTCCCAGGAGTTATTATTAAGCAGACTTTTGGAAAGCAGTCAAATATCTGAGATCCAAAAGCATTTGTCCACTTATACGTAAAATACATATAAATACGTGGATCAGAGAAGAACTAGGCAATTTAGCTCCAAAAGAACTATTCTATGTTAAGAAATTCAGAACTCTTATTATCCCTATATATGGGTGGGTTTTTTGTTGTTGTTGCTTTTCTTTTTTTCTTTTTCCTTTTTTTTTTTTTTTTGGTTGGGGGCGCTCTGTTGCCCAGGCTGGAGTGTAATGTTGCAATCTTGGCTCACTGCAACCTCCACCTCCCGGGTTCAAGTGTTTCTCCTGTCTCAGCCTCCTGAGTAGCTGGGACTACAGGCACATGCCACCATGCCTGGCTAATTTTTGTATATTTAGTAGAGACGGGGATTTACCATGTTGGTCAGGCTGGCCTCGAACTCCTGACCTCAGGTGATCCACCCACCTCAGCCTCTCAAAGTGCTGGGATTACAGGCATGAGCCACAGAGCCCGGTCTATATGGGTGTTTTTCTACTCAATTATGCAGACGAGGATGATGGCTCAGGGATGTTGAGTGTCTTACCAAGTTCACACAGATGGTAGGAAACAGACATTTAATTGCAGGACCATANTTTTTGAGATGGAGTCGCTCTGTTGCCCAGGCTGGAGTGTAATGTTGCAATCTTGGCTCACTGCAACCTCCACCTCCCGGGTTCAAGTGTTTCTCCTGTCTCAGCCTCCTGAGTAGCTGGGACTACAGGCACATGCCACCATGCCTGGCTAATTTTGTATATTTAGTAGAGACGGGGATTTACCATGTTGGTCAGGCTGGCCTCGAACTCCTGACCTCAGGTGATCCACCCACCTCAGCCTCTCAAAGTGCTGGGATTACAGGCATGAGCCACAGAGCCCGGTCTATATGGGTGTTTTCTACTCAATTATGCAGACGAGGATGATGGCTCAGGGATGTTGAGTGTCTTACCAAGTTCACACAGATGGTAGGAAACAGACATTTAATTGCAGGACCATACACCTTCTGAAATCTTGTTTTATCATCTCTCCCAAATACCCTTCTTTGAGAACTTTGTTTCAGATATAGACACTTGGTTGCATGGCTTAGAAGTCCCGAAATCCTGAAACACTGCCTTCTACACTGAGAGACTGACAGCCATGTTCTTATCACTAACTTTTATAAGCAGTGTCTCTGAACCAGGGCTTTGTTGTGTGTTGCATGTGGCTGCCTGCCTGAAAGGACTTCACAGGCTGCAGAAAGAAAGAGAGGATGCAACTATATTAAATGTAACTCAAAATCCATAGTGAGGCATCCAACCAGGTCTTTGTGAAGCTCAAAGGAGAGAGAAAGCCCCATCTGGATGGGGCCCACAAAAGGAAAAGGATGGGGGAGAAAAGAACATAACTGTGCTTGCATGAGGGACACAATTCTGGTAGGAGAAAATGATGGAAAGCAGGAGGGTATTCCTAACAAGAGAAGAAGGGAGAGAAGGCACAGAGGCAGAAGTTGGAAATGGATGGGGGAGGTTGAGGAGTTCAATTTGACTTGCAAACAAAACAGGGTGAGGGTGCAGAAGAGAGATAAAGGCAGAGAGGTAGCCAGGGTCAGAGCATAGGGGATGATAGGGTAAACTGTGTAGAGGACATGAGGAGTCACAGCCGCCTTGAGCTGAGCAGGGCCATGTCAGAGCTGCATATCAGCATTAACCTGCACAGTGCATGCAGGAAAGACTGGGCATTTGAAGGTAGGGACACAGCTTAAGAAGTTCCTGAACATCTGTCGCCAGGGCTGTTACCCCCAACCTAATGTGCAGGAAGTACCTCATTGCCCAACTTTGACCCTAACATAAACAATCTTACTGGAAGTGTGAGCACCACCTCCCAGACTGTCCTAAAACACAGGCCTGCTGCGCACTGACTGCTTACCCCCAGGTCCAGGACTGATCATGCCAATAAACATCTTCAGGCTCCACTCCAGGTCTCAGTTCCATTCCTGTTGCTCCTCCCCACACAACTCCAGGTTTTGGTGGAGTCTTTGGAAGCCTGGCCAATCTATCCTCAAGGAGAGTAAGTTCTGAATTGACCCAAGGTCACTGAGGTTGGTCCAAGAACTAACCTTTCAAGGCACTGAGAAGATTCCTGCTGCATAACAACTGCTGCCTGAATAGTACACAGTCAGATTTTTCCTGCATTTGTGGAAAGAGCTTAGACCTGGGAATCAGAAGCTTGGGCCTTACTCTTAGCTGTGCTCCTATTTTCTTGTGTACTCTTGGCCCCAGAGTGTTTCTTCTCTGAGCCTCCATTTTCTTGTCTGCAATACATGGCAGATGACCCTAAAGTGGACTCTCAAGATAATTCTGGAGACAGCACAGGGTGGTCCTTCATTCTAGAATGCCCTGAGAAGCTCCCATGTGCAGACCTGCATTTCTGTGGCACAAAGCAGCACTTGCAGGTAGAGATGTGTCTGGTTAAGGTTGCTCCCTACTCACAATGGTCCACTCTGGCCTTGGGGCTGTTTGCCTTCTTGGATCTCTGTATAGAGCTGTGATTCATCAATGCCTCCAACTCATAACACAGGATTGGCTAGGGATGTTTCATCTCCCATCTGGAAATGAAAACTATTTATTTATAGCTGACATGAGTATAAATACATAATTGTATAGCAGACTCAGTGGGTGCTGATATTAACTTACAATTCTCTGCATTGAGGGTCAAGTTGGGAGTCTCACATGGCCCAGAGCAAAATGATTTTCCTTCTTCTGGTTTCTGCCTCATTCTTGCCCTGACTCATTATCCTGGCTCCATGTTCTCTGTCCTGGAGTCATGGCCATCTTCTACTTGGCTCATTACAAGAGTTTGCAAATATTATTTTCTCCCAATGCAACTGAGCAATTGCTTCAATTATCTTGTCATCCTCAGTCATTTCTAAGTGATTACCACTTTCCAAATTGGCTGCATTTGTCCTGTCTGATGGCTGGTCTGGGTATGAGCTGTACCCATTCAATGGCTTAGCCTCTGTCTCCAACACAAAATCCTGTTCTCTGTTCCCATGTTCCCTGTCACAGTTGTCAGTCTATTTAAACTCATACCCACTGTAATACAGGAACTGTGGGAGACTCAGAGTTCAACAAACATGGTCCTTGGTTTTTAGGAATGACTGTTTGGAGTGAAGACACCAGGGAAGCTAACCCTCAGCTAATGCCTGCAAGGCAGTGATTGACAAGTGAGCTTTAGCTCAGGTAAAAAAACAGTGGTTGGAAGAGGTACTCTGGTTGAGTGGTCACAACAGGCTTTCCCTTTGAGGGATGGCTTTTGAGCACAGCCTGGAGAACTGGGAGTATCTCTAACATAAGATGGGGGCCTTAGTGAACCTTCAAACGAGAGTCCACTGTGGACCAAAGTGCAGGTGAGATAAAATTCAGGCACTTGGAAGAAGATGTAGAGTTCAATTTGAAGGGGGGAAAGAGACACATAAAGAAGAAATTGGAAAAATCTGAAGACTTCTTTTTGTAGCCTGATCATGTAACCTGAGCCCTAGATGAAGGGCTTGAAGGCCATTAAGCAGCTCTGAGAGCTCTAAAAGGTTTCTCTGAAGGTCGTTACTTTTGTTCCCCAAACTTTCCTATCACCATATCTTCTATGCCTGACACAGACCAAGGCCTTGGGAAATGGCTGTTGAATGAATTAACGAATGTTTGGCCCACAGTCCCTGAAACTGTTTTGAATGCTTCTTTTGGAAAGCACATTTAATGTAACAGCACACATGAACGACAGGCAAGGAATTAAGGTTATGAGGAGGAAGGCAGCACTTGGTGGCTTTTGAAGTACCTGCAAGATGCACTGTCTGGCAGAGCCCCATTACAACCCTGTAAAGTGGGCACTGTTGTTTCATGTTACAGACAAGGAAAAACAAGTCTCCCCAGGGCTAGTAACTGATGCACCCAATAACCCTTCCTTGAAAAGAGACTGGAGGCAGTCAGCAGACTATGAACAGCCAGCTCTAGAGTAAGACAGACCTTGGTTCAAGCTTGGCATCGTGGTCCATGGGACCATGAGTAAGTTATTTAACTTTTCCCTGCCTCAGACTCCTGAAGATCAGGGTGACCATCTCACATAGCCGTGAGGAGAATTAGAGGAAAGGTGTCTGTGGAGTGCTTGGATGCTCATGGGTGCTAGGTAACTGATGGCAAGAAAAAACAAAAACCCGCCAAACCCATAGGCCTTATGGTTTCAAAGGCCTCCCATTTTATGCCCACAGATGGATAACAAAACCCAGAAAGGTTAGCGAACTTTTCAGAGGCTACACTGAGGTCAAGACTAAAACTCAGCCTTCACTTTCCTTTCCAGAGGCAGTATTACATGCTGAAAGCAGCATTGGCTCTGGTGCTGTACCAGTATGGATGCCAGTTTCCCTCTGCCACTTTTATTAGCTGCATGACAGTAGGTGATTGCTGCCCTGTCTCTGGCCACAACAGTCCTTCCCTCACAGGGCTGTTTTGAAATTCCCAGCACGTTATTTATATGCAAGTGCTTTTAATAATATATATGCAAGTGTTGTATGTCTATGATTGCATGGAGACCCTCTGAGATGAAGGGCTGGAGCTGAGCATCACAAGTGTGAGTATCTTTGATTTGCTGGGCAGATGGGGAGCTAAGAAAGAAGTGAGAGAGGAAAGGGTGAAGTTGTAAAGGCATGATGGAAGTTTTAAACGTGAGAGGATACAAAAGCAGAATTGCTAACTAAATTTTGGTCCCTGGACCAGGAGCATCACCCAGGAGCTGGAGAGAAATGCAAATCCTCAGACCCCACTGCCTATTTGCTGCCTCTGAATATGCATTTCAAGCAGCTTCCCAGGTAATGTGTGTGTATACGAAACTCTGAGAACACCGACATAGAGAAAATCTCTGTTTTCAGCCTGGCAACATAAAGAATATATTCAATAGAAGATACTTGTAGTCAATAAAGTCTCCTAGTCTCCTATTTCCTGACCCCTTATGTCTTCCTAATGTTCACCATTCCCCCCACCATCTGGCATTTGCCCTGCACCCTCATGTCTTTTCAGTCAGATACCCAGCTGATGGATGCCTAGCATTTGTGTGTTCTTTGTTCCAGCCTGTAGTGACGTAGGCAGAGCCTCCAAGGTGCTTGCCGTTGAATACTCCCAAAGAAGAATATGTTGCATTGCACCTGGATGAACCATAGCACCATCAGAGGTGGGACTGGCTCTTCCTGACAGGTTGAAGATACCATTTGCATGGCAAATTTGGCAGCACTAAGACATATGGGAGGGATGGGGTGCTGGGGATATAAGAGAGAACCATTGTTAGGAAAGAAGCCACCATTAACAGAAGCAGCATGATAAGTAAATAGTTCTTGACTACCAGTACTGATCGGTTGCTTGTGGCTGTAATCACATAGTGTTGAGAAAGATTCTGAGGTCTAATACAGATGCAGCAGGAAAGAATGTCATATTACTAGTCAGGGCTCTCCAGAGAAACAGAACCTATATATTGAAGCGGGGGGAAGAAAAGATTTGCTATAAAGAAGTGGCTCATGTAATTATGGACAGTGAGAAGTCCTACAATCTGCCATCTGCACATTCAAGAAACAGGAAAATTCCAGTTTGAGTACAAAGGCCTGAGAACCAGGAGCATAAACAGTATAATTCCCAGTCTTAGAGCAGGAGAAAACTGATGTCCCAACTCAAGCAAAGATAGAATTCAACCTTCCCCCACCTTTTTGTTTTATTCAGGACCTTAGTGGATTAGATGATACCCACCCACATTGGTGAGGGCCATCTGCTTTACTTGGTCCACCAATTCAAATGCTAACCTTTGCTGGAAATACCACACAACACACCCAGAAATAATATTTAGCCTGATATCTGGGTATTCCATGGTTCAGTTTAGTTGGCACATAAAGTTAGCCATCACAAATGTCATAAACTCTCAGTAATAAGTGGAGGGCCCCTATGCCAAACATATGCCCTCTCTGATTTAGATAAAATAATTTTGGTGTTGAACAATTTGGTTCAAATCCCAGGCTAGCCATTTGCTTACTATGTGGACTTTATAAGTTGATGAGCCTCCCTGCCCTTGTTTTCTTCAAGGTTACTGAGAATTAGGGCACAGAGCAGGGGCTTGCTAACTCATCCAGAGGAGGATCATGTGAGAAACAATACAATTTCAGAAGTAATAGAGTTTGGTCTGATAAAATATGGGTGGAAGGAAGGAAAGGACCACTCAGGCAATTGCAACAGCAAGTGCAAATGTCTAGAGATATGAAGCTGTCTGCAGTCCAGTTTGACTGCAGTGTGAGGTGCCCAGAGTGGCAGGATGGAGAGGGAGACTATTTGCAGAGTGACTTCCAGGACTGCTCCAGGCCACGGTGCCCTTCCTTTTCCCAGTGCCATGTGCATTGACCCCTTGTTGGCATTTTAGGCCTTAGCTCATGAGTCATGTGACCATTCTTTGAATCTCAGTTTTACCACATAGTAGCTACCTGATCTTGAGGTAATAGTTAATTCCTCGATGCCACAGTGTCATCACCTGCAGGACTGGGATAATAGTGGTTATCATCTCATAGAGGGGTCATGAGCATTCAAGGATGTAGTTAGTTTATGTCAAGTCCCAAGAATAGTGTTTGCCACAAATCATTGTTAAGCAATCTTGGCTGGTGTCAAGATCTGTCCCAAAAATGTCTTGTTCCTCACATAATGTTCTTGGGGCAAGAGTTCCATCCATTTCCACTATATTATCCCCTGAACCTAACCCAGAACTAGGCACAATGAAAGAGCTTCATAGATACATATCCCATGATTGCTCCTTCCATAATTGCCTAGCCTCTCCAAGGATGCTCTCCTCTCTTAAAGTTCAACTACTACTTGTGGAAGTAATTTAGATAATCCAATTACCCTCCATATTGTCAAGTTCAAATTTCTTAGTAAGCAAGTCCATTTATTCACTCTCTTATTCAAACACCCAAACATATACCCCACCACACACATACACATAAAACCCACCCCTTAGCCCCTTCTGCAAGACTCTGCCCCCTGAAGCTCTGGGCATCATGGAGGAGACAAGTAGGTAATCAGAAAGTTGTAACACAGGATGATAAGTGCTCTACGTAGTAGCACAGAGAAGGGTGCCTCACCTGGCCAGTCTAGTGAGGGGTTGACAGAAAAGGTTGAGATCCAGATGTTGAGGAAGACTTAGTTAGCAAATGCAGGTGAGGAGGGGGAAGTCTGACAAAAGTTCAGTCTGGAGGAGAGGAAAGTTCTTTGATCTTAGGGAACTGCAATTGCTCTAGTGCGGACAATAGGGGTGAGGAAGAGGTAGCCATGAGGGTGGAGAAGCTATCAGAGACCAGGTTATAAAGAGATACATATGTCAAGTCAAGAGCATAGATTTTATTCTGAAGGATTTGGTTACTCATGGAAGCTTTTAAGCAGGAGGCAGTGACATGATTAGTTTGCCTTTTGAGGAGCCTTCTGTATGCAGTGAGGGGATGGAATGAATGGTGAGTTGGATACAAATGGAACTGGAGGCTGTGAGACCATTAGAAGTCTATTGCAGGAGTCAGTGAATAGATGAGAATGGCAGCAATGGAAGATGGCCCTGATTTTTTTCAGTGGAAAAGCTCCAACTTGGCCTATCATCATGGGGTAGAAAAGAGGAGCAAGATTCAGACACTTAGAGGGTGGAACCAATGGCCTGCTATCATCAACTGGATATCAGGAAGGAGACAAAGGGAGGAGGCTATGTAGACACATGGTGTCTAGTTTGGGGCAGGCTATCTGGTGATGCCACTCAAGTGGATAAAAAATATATTACAGAGAGCCAAGAGGAAAGAGGATGAACTCAGACCTTTCTCAATCAATTTCTTTCCTCTCTCCATCTGGCACCATCGTTCCCTTCACGTTTTTACTCCAACTGCACCAGAATAATAGCTTTTCCCCAGCCATGCTTCTCCACCTTTGCTCATGCTGGCCCCTGCCTGCTGTGACCTCCTTTTATCTTCTTGTCTTTTACTGTCCATGCCAAATGTCACTCCCCAATGGTCAGGTATAAGAATTGGATTTCCTCTTTGCCTGCTCCTTGCCTTTATCACTAACCACAGTCATATCAGGAGTAGTTGCCTAAATACATGCTTTTTCCAGCAGGTACTACAGTCACTCTTGTGCCTAGAAACGGCTGACTTCAAAGTCTGAACATGAATGGGGACTGAATTGACTTTTTCCCTCAGGATAGGGTCCTGTGCACCCATTATCCACATGCCAAATGCCTAAAGTCCCTGAAATATGCTTGTTCCTGCAGAGGAAGTTGTAATGGGTAAGCCTTAATCCCTGTTCTCAGTGAACTATGGGTCTACTCAGAGAGTCTAAGTCAGAGCAAGCTTGGCTGGAGCTAGAAAGACTGTAACTAAATGACACTAGTGAATTAGAAGTGAAAAACTGGAATTGACTGCAAGGAAAGGAAATTACCTGACATAGTTGGAGACTACCAGGCGGAAATGTCATTTAGGGACTTGAAGTATGGGTAGTATATTGTATATCTATTGCTACATAACAAATTACCACAAATTTAACAGGTTAAAACAAAATACATTCATTATCTGACCATTTCTGATGGCCAAGAGTCTGAATATTATTTAGACGGTTCCCCAGCTCAGGGTCTCACAAGGCTGCAATGAAGGCATCAGCCGTGACTGTGTTCTTATCTGGAGGCATGGTTGGAAAAGAACTCACTTCCAATCTCACTTAGGTTAGCGGTAAAATTCATTTCCTTATAGGACTGATGGCTCTGGATTCTTGCTGGTAGTCACTGGAGGCTGAAGTTGCTAGAGTCTGGCAGTTCCTTGCCATGTGGACTTCCCCAACATGGTCACCTCAACAAGAGTCTCTAGAACATGTTTTCTGGCAAGATGGAATCGTATATAACATAATGTAATCATCTAAGTGACACTAATAACCTGTGCTATAGTCTAACAGTGTAAAAAGTTGATTTATGCTTCTGGAAGGAGGAAATAGGCATACTTTCTCCTATTTCTTCCACTATACAACTAAAAGCCTTAGGCATTAAATGCAACAAACGCAAGACTCTGAAAGGCAGAAAGAAGAAAGTAGACCAATTATGGACCTCAGAACCCTGGGAAAAACCCAGTGGTGTATACCCTGAGTTTTCTTTTTGTCTTATATATCCTGGACTTGAAGCTAAAGAAGACAGTGACCTAGAAACATCAATAAGGCACAGACAAAAAAGACTGAACAAAAGTCTGCTCTTTCTAGCCAAAGAACCAGGGGAAGGGCAGCCTAGCAAGGCAGAAAACTTTTAGACAGTAACTGCTTCACTCCAACCAAATAACACACACACACACACACACACACACACACACACACACACACACAAATTCATAAAACTGTTCCACCACACCCACACTAGCAAAGTCTGAGCAGCAAGCCTAAACTTACTTCCTTGAGAGGATATAATGAGAAATGCAGCAGCCCTATCAGAGCGGTATGGAGGAAAGTTAAGTAGGAAACTAGGCCTTTCATCCCCATCAGCAAGTAATTAGCCTTTTCCTTCTTTAGTGTTATCAGTGGAGACCAGGTGGGAAGCTTGGACTTCCACTCCCATCTGGCAGTAAAAAAGCACCTTTCTCCCCTCTACGGTGGTGTCAGAGAAAGCCTAATAGAGAGTCAGGACTTTCACCACTGCCCAAGCAGTAATGAAGCCATCCCTATTGTAATGGCAGTAAAAGCCACCCAGCTATAATGTGGTATTGGCGGAAACTTCCCAGCAATAATAATGAGCCTGCCATTGGATGTCAGTGAAAGCCAAGTACAGAAACGACTTCCACCTCTACCTAACAAAAACAAGACTGTACCCTCTTTTTTATCTGCTAGAGTGTAGTCAGAGAAAGTCATATGAAATAGAAGGTTGTAATAAGATCCAGGGTTTTATAACAGAATATGAAAACGTGCATGTTTCAACAAAATGTAACTTGTCATACTAAGAACCAGAAAGATCTCAAACTGAATTCTAAAAGACAATTAATAGATTCCAATATCAAAATAACAGAGATGTTGGGATTATCTGACAATTATTTTTAAAGCATCCATGATAAAAATGCTTAAATGAGCATTTACTAACATTTTTAAACAAATGATAAAAATGGAAAGCTTCAGAAAAAAATATAAAGCTTCAACAACAACAACAAAAACCCAGACGATATGAAGAAGAAGCAAATGGAAGTTGTTAGAACTAGAAATCCAATTACCAAAATAAGAAGCTGAGTTGACAGGCTCAACAGCAGAATGGGGGAACAGAGGGCAAAAAAATCCCAATGAACTGAAAGATGGAATATAATGAGAAATTACCCAATATGAAAAACAAAGAGAAAATACTTCAAAAAAATAAATGAACAGAGCTTCAGGGACCTGTGGCACTATAATAAAAGATTTAACTTCAATGTCATTGGAGTCTCAGGAGAGGAAAAAGGAAAAGGAGCTGAAAAGCTACTCAAAGAAATAATGGCTAAAAACTTTCCAAATTTGGCAAGGAACATAAACATACAAATCCAAGAAGGTGAGTGAACCCCAAATAGAATAAACTTAAAGAAATCTTTACCAAAGCATATCCTGATTAAACTTTTGAATACTAAATATAAGGTAAAATCTCGAAAGCAACCAGAGAAAAACAATGCCATGAAGGACTAAAAGAGGTGGCACAATATTTTTTTAATGCTGAAAGAAAAGAATTGTCCACCCAGAATCCTATGCCCAGTGAAAATATCCTTCAGGAATGAAGGAAAAATCAAGATATTATCAGACAAAGAATCTTGAAAATTAAGTAAGAAAAAGCAGAGTAAACAAAAAGTGGGTAAACACAGTAGGCTTTTTAAATCCTTTTGATTTTCCTAAATTATGTTTGATGGTTGAAGCAAATATAATATAGTCTAATACTTTTCTAAATGCATATAAGGAAAATATTTAAAAACAATTATACTACAAACACAAAAGTGTAGAGAGACACAAAGAGAAATAAGTTTTCTACATTTTACTTGAACTAGTAAAGTGACGACACTAGCAGACTTGGATTAGTTGCTACATACAATGTAATTCCTATAGTAACAACAATGAAAGCCATACAGAGATATACACTAAAAACACTATAGATAAATTAAAATGAAATCTGAAAATATTTGAAAAACACAGAGAAAGTAAGAGGAAATAAAAGAGAAATGTACAACAGAAGAAAAAAGAAAACAAAAAATAAAATGGTAGTTCACTTTAAGCCTTACCAAGTTAACAATTACATTAATTGTGAATGGTCTATACATACCAATTAAAAGACAGAAATTGGCAGAGTAGATTTAAAAAAACATGACCCAACTATATACTGTGTACAGGAAACTCACTTCCAATAAAATTATATAGGCAGGTTGAAAATAAAGGATGGAAAAGGATATATAATGAAAACATTAAGCAAAGGAAAGCAGACATAACTATATTATCTGAAAATGTAGACTTCAGAACAAAGAAAATTGCCAGATGTAGTAGAGAAAGACATGTTTTATATTCCTAAAAGGTCAATCCACCAAAAAGACACAGCAATCCAAAATGGGTATATACCAAGCAATAGAGCTGGAAAACATGTGAAGCCAAAACTAATAGAACTGAAATGAGAAACAGACATATCTACAGTTAGAGTTGTAGACTTCAATACTTTTCTCTCAGTGATAAAAGAACAACTAGACAGGAAATCAGCAAGAATAGACAACTCAGTAACACTATCAGACAGCAGGATCCAATGAACATTAATAGAGTCCTCCACTCAACAACAGTACAATACACATTTTCTTCAAGTGTTCAATAATCATATACCAAGATAAACAATACACTTAGTCATAAAACATGCCTCGACAAATTTACAGCATTGAAATCATACAGAGAATATTCTCTGATCATCATATTGGAATCAAATTAGAAATCAATAACAAAAATAACAGGAAATTTTCAAAACCTAGGGAATCTAGACAACACAGTTCCAAATAATACATGAGTCAAAGAGAAAATATTAGGTCGGGCGCGGTGGCTCAAGCCTGTAATCCCAGCACTTTGGGAGAACAAGACGGGCGGATCACGAGGTCATGAGATCGAGACCATCCTGGCTAACACAGTGAAACCCCGTCTCTACTAAAAAATACAAAAAATGGCTCTTATTATTTTGAGATACGTTCCATCAATACCGAATTTATTGAGCGTTTTTAGCATGAAGGGCTGTTGAATTTTGTCAAAAGCCTTTTCTGCATCTATTGAGACAATCATGTGGTTCTTGTCTTTGGTTCTGTTTATATGCTGGATTACGTTTATTGATTTGCTT
>NW_016822990.1:28567-31121 GCF_001698545.2 Rhinopithecus bieti | reverse complement strand
AAAAAAAAAAAAATTGAGAAAATATAAAATACATTCAACTGAATGAAAGTAAAAATACAATATATCAAAACATGTGGGACCCAGCTTTAGCAGTTCTAATAGATTTATAGCACTAAATGCATACATTAGAAAAGAGAAAAGGTCTCAAATCAATAATCTAGGCTTTCATTGCAAGAACCTAGAAAAAGAACAGCAAAATAAATCCCAAGCAAGTAGAAGGAAGAAAAAAATAACAATAAGAGCAGAAATTGATTAAATTAAAAATTTTAAAAATAGAAAAAAAATCAATGAAAGTGCTGATTCCTTGAAAAGATCAATAAATTGACAAACTTCTAGCAAGACTGACAAAGAAAGAGAAAATACATGAATACCAGGAATAAATCATGGGATATTAATATAGACCATGAAGACATCCGAAGGATAATTAGGTGTATACGATTAACTCTACACAGATCAATTTGACAACTTCAATGAAATGGACCAGTTCCTTGCAAAACACAGACTGCCACAACTCACTCATTATGAAATACATAATTTGAATAGCCCCATAAGAAAATTACTTTGTGATTAATAAAAACTCCCACAAAAGAAAACTACAGAGGAAGGGTAACATCAACAAGATGGTGAAATAGGACTTTTCAGTGCTCATCTGCCTGCATGAACATCAATTTGAACAATTATCCACACATGAAAATGTCTTCATAGGGGCTAAGGAAACCAGGTGAGAGATTATAGCACCTGAGTATGGCACAGAAATAAGAAAAGATACATTGAAGAGGGTACCAAGGACAGTTCCACATTACCCATATCACCGCTGCCCCAACCACAGGCAGCACAGCATGGAGAGAGGTACCCTTTGCTTGAAGGAAGAGGGAAGTGAGCACTGTACTTTGCCTCAGACCCCACTACCAGGTCTGTCCCACTAAAACTCAGCAGCAGACAGGCCCCAACACTCCAGACCCTAGACTGGTACATGTGGACTGATCCTCCAGGTCCATCCTGATGACAGACTAAATTCTGCATACCCAGGCTCCATGACTGCCTGGTGGGGTGGACTCCATCACTAAGTCACCCCACTTCCAGGCCAACCCCAGAAGCCCCAGGCCTTGGGCTGGCACCAGCAGCTATAGGAAACAGTTCACCCCCACGACCAGCACATTATGGCCCCAGTGGCACCAGGCTGCAGGCTCACCCCTCTGCCAGGCCAACTGCCACAGTCTCAGTCATCAGGCTGGCCCCTGCAGACACAGACTCCAGGCCCAACCAGCACCAGGCCAGCCCTCTGGCCACAGATGCCAAGCCAGTACCCACAGGCAGGGATTCCAAGACAGGTGTGATCCCACAGCCCCAGCCTCCAGACCTGCCTCACAGACTCGATCTCTGGGCCTGCCATAGCACTAAACTGACCCCAGTGGGCCCAGGCTCCAGACCTTCCCCAGCATCAGGTCAGCTCCAGTGAACTGGGGTTTCAGGATTGCCCCAGCACCAGGTCAGTCCCCACAGACTCAGGATCCAAGCCTTCCCCAGGACCAACCCAGATCCAGCGGCCCTGTATTCAGGGCTTGCCCAATGTCAGGCTGGTCCCCACAGCTCCACTATCCAAGCTAGCTTCTGCTAGCCTTCCAGAAGACCCAGGGTGTAGGCCCATCCCAAGACCTCACTGCTAAATCAGCCCCTGGGGAGCCAGGCTCCAGGCCAATCCTCATGGCTTCAGGCTCCAGAAAACCCAGCTTCTTAATGGCAAAAAACTGAATTTTCCCCCTAATACTGAGAACAAGGCAAGGATACCCACCCTTATCACTCTTATCCAACATAGTCCTGAAAGTTCTAGTTAGTGCAATAATGTGAGAATAGAAAATTAAAGTGATACAGAACAGAAAGGAAGAAATAAAATTGCTCCTATTTGCAGATGTCATAATTAGCTATCTAGAATATCCCAAGGAATCTATACAAAATCCCCTACAACTAATAAATGAGTTCAGAAAAGGTGACAGGCCATAAGACCAATATCCAAATATCAATTGTATTTACATATACCAGCAATGAACTTACGGACACATAAATTAAAAATACAATACCATTTACAATCCCTTCAAACAATCAAATGCTTAGGGGTAAATTTAACAAAACATATATAGAACTCTGTTAAAAATCAAAGAATATCTAAGTAATGAAGAGGCATACTGTGTTCATGGGTTTAAAATCTTAACATAGTGAAGATGTCAATCCTCATAAACACAGTTTTAATGCACTCCCTCTCAAATTATCAACAAGAATTTTTGCAGATATAGATAAGATTATTCTAAATTATATACGAGAAAGCAAAAGGTCTAAAATAGGTTAAACAGTTTTGAAGAAATGAGGAGGTTGCAGTGAGCCAAGATCACACCTCTGCATTACAGCTTGGGTGACAGAGTGAGACTCCATCTCAAAAAAAAAAAAAATCACATATTTGAACATAAAATGCAAAACTATAAAACTTTCAGGAGAACCACTACTCACTTCAAAGCTGTCAGACAGGGATGTTTAAGTTTGCAGAACTTTCTGCTGCCTT
>NW_016822990.1:19133-25210 GCF_001698545.2 Rhinopithecus bieti | reverse complement strand
GAGAGGATGTGGAGAAATAGGAACACTTTTACACTGTTGGTGGGACTGTAAACTAGTTCAACCATTGTGGAAGACAGTGTGGCAATTCCTCAAGTATCTAGAACTAGAAATACCATTTGCCCCAGCCATCCCATTACTGGATATATACCCAAAGGATTTTAAATCATGCTGCTATAAAGACACATGTATACGTACGTTTATTGTGGCACTATTCACAATAGCAAATTCTTGGAACCAACCCAAATGTCCATCAATGACAGACTGGATTAAGAAAATGTGGCACATATACACCATGGAATACTATGCAGCCATAAAAAAGGATGAGTTCATGCCCTTTGTAGGGACATGGATGCAGCTGGAAACCATCATTCTCAGCAAACTATCGCAGGGACAGAAAACCAAACACCGCATGCTCTCACTCATAAGTGGGAACTGAACAATGAGAACACATGGACACAGGGTGGGGAACATCACACACCAGGGCCTGTCCTGGAGTGCGGCGAGGGAAGAGGGATGGCATTAGGGATATACCTAATGTAAATGATGAGTTAATGGGTGTAGCACACCAACATGGCACATGTATACATATGTAACAAACCTGCACATTGTGCACATGTACCCTAGAACTTAAAGTATATATATAAAAAACCATTAGGAAAAAAATAAGAGGAAATATTTAGGATCTCAAACTAGGAAACAATTTTAGCATAGTAACAAAAAGCATGAACTGTAAAACAAAAAATTGATCAGTTAGGCTTCATCAAAATAGGAACTGCTCTGTGAAAAGTTCTGTTAAGAGGATAAAAAGTCAAGCTATTCAGTGGGAGAAAGAAATGTGAAGACCATATCTGACAAATTACTGATATTTAAAATATAGAAAAAACTGTCAAAACTCAACCATAAAAAGCAAACAATCCAATTAGAATACAGGCAAAGGACATAAGCAAGCATCTCACTGAAGAGGATATACCTCTTGATGGTAAATAAGCATGCAAAAATACGTTTAACGTCTTTAGCCACTACGGAAATGTACATTAAAACAACAATGAGAGATCACTGTACCTATCAGATTGGCTAGAAAAAAAAAATGGCAACAACAAATGATGTTGAGATGCAGAGAAACTGGATTACTCAAACATTGCCAATGAGAATGTAAAATGGAACTGCCACTCTTTAAATAGTTTAGTAGTTCCTTAGAAAACTAAACATGCAACTGCCATGTAACCCAGAAATTACACTCCTAGGCATTTGTCCCAGAGAAACAAAGACTTACATTCTCACAAAAACTCACAGACAAATGTTTATAGCAGCTTTATTCATAATAGCCCAAAACTGGAAACAACCCATATGTGCTTCAATGGGTGACTGATTAAAAAAAAAAAAAAACTGACACATCCATGCTAGGTAATACAACTCAGCAATAAAAAGGGAAAATGTTATTGATAAAAACACAACAACTGGGATGAATCTCTAGAGGATAATGCTGAGTGAAAATGACTATTTCATGTTGTATAATTCCATTTCTATAACACTTGTGAAATGACAAAATTGTAGAAATGGAGAATGGACTAGTGGTTTCCAGGATTTAAGGAAGGAGTGAGTGTGGAAGGGAAGTGGGTGTGCCTATAAAAGGAAAGCATTAATAGATCTTTGTGGTGATACAAATGTTTTACATCTTGAATAAATAAAATTGATAGGCCATTAGCAAGATTAAACAAGAAAAGAAAACAGAATATCCAAATAAGCTCAATTAGAAACAAAACAGGAGATATTACAACCAATACCACAGAAATACAAAAGATCATTCAAGGCTACTATGAAACACCTTTATATGCACGAACTAGAAAACCTAGAGGAAATGGATAAACTCCTGGAAATATACAACCTTCCTAGATTGAACAAGGAAGAAATAGAAATTCTGAACAGACTAATAACAAGCAGCGAGACTGAAAAGGTAATTCAAAAATTGCCAACAAAAAAGTCCAGGACTAGACAGATTCACAGCTGAATTCTATCAGACATTCAAAAAAAGAATTAGTACTAATCCTATTGACTCTACTCCAAAAGACAGAGAAACAGAAAATTCTCCTGAAGTCATTCTATGAAGCCAGTATCACCCTAGTACCAAAACCAGGAAGACATAACAAAAAAATAAAACTACAGACCAATATCCCTGATGAACATAGGTGCAAAAATCCTCAATAAAATACTGCAAACTGAATCCAAAAGCATATCAAAAAAGATAATCCGCCATGATCAAGTGGACTTCATTCCAAGGATACAGGGATGGTTTAACATCTGCAAGTCAATAAACAGAATTAAAAACAAAACAGAATTAAACAGAATTAAAAACAAAAATCACATAATCATCTCAATAGACGCAGAAAAAGCATTTGACAAAGTCCCGCATCACTTTATGGTTAAAACGCTCAACAAAAGGGACATACCTTAAGGTAATAAAAGCCATCTATGACAAACCCACAGCCAACATTATACTGAATGGGGAAAAGTTGAAAGCGTTCCCCCTGAGAACTGAAATAAGACAAAGATGCCCACTTTCACCACTTCTATTCAACATACTATTGGAAGTCTTAGCCAGAACAATCAGACAAGAGAAAGAAAGAAAGTGCATCCAAATCGGTGAAGAAGTCAAACTGTAACTGTTTGCCAATGACATGATCATATAACTAAAAACCCTAAAGACTTATACGAAAAGCTCCTAGATTTGATAAATGAATTCAGCAAAGTTTCAGTATACAAAATTAATGTACACAAGTCAGTAGCTCCGCTACATACCAATGGCAACCAAGTTGAGAATCAAATCAAAGACTCAACACTTCTTACAATAGCTACAAAAAAATAAAATACTTAGGAATATACCTAACCAAGGAGGTGAAACACCTCTACAGGAAAAACTGCAAAACCCTGCTGAAAGACATCATATATGACACAAACAATTGAAAACACATCCCATGATCATAGACGGGTAGAATCAATATTGTGAAAATGACCATACTGCCAAAAGTGATCTACAAATTCAATGCAATTCCCTTCAAAATACCATTATCATTTTTCCCAGAACTAGAAAAAACAATTCTAGCA
The DNA here is from genome assembly GCF_001698545.2 of Rhinopithecus bieti. Taxonomy (NCBI): domain Eukaryota; kingdom Metazoa; phylum Chordata; class Mammalia; order Primates; family Cercopithecidae; genus Rhinopithecus; species Rhinopithecus bieti. The sequence goes on along the minus strand of NW_016822990.1, from coordinate 22,108 downwards.
TTCATACAAAACCAAAATAGAGCTCACATAGCCAAAACAAGACTAAGCAGAAAGAATAAATCTAGAAGCATCACATTACCTGACTTCAAACTATACTATAAGGCCATACTCACCAAAATAGCATGGTACTGGTATAAAAATAGGCACATAGACCAATGGAACAGAAATGAGAAACCAGAAATAAAGCCAAATACTTACAGCCAACTGATCTTTAGCAAAGCAAACAAGAACACAAAGTGGGGAAAGGACACCCACTTCAACAAATGGTGCTGGGATAATTGGCAAGTCACATGTAGAAGAATAAAACTGTATCCTCATCTCTCACCTCATACAAAAATCAACTCAAGATGAATCAAAGACTTAAACCTAAAACCTGAAACCATAATAATTCCAGCAGATAACATCAGAAAAATCCTCCTAGGCATTTGGCTTAGGCAAAGACTTCACGACCAAGAACCCGAAAGCAAATGCAACAAAAACAAAGATAAATAGATGGGACTTAATTAAATTAAAAACCTTTTGCACAGCAAAAGAACTAATCAGCAGAGTAAACAGGCAACCCACAGAGTGGAAGAAAATCTTTGCAATCTATACCTCTGACAAAGGACTAACATCTAGAATCTACAAGGAACTCAAACAAATCAGCAAGAAAAAAATACCATCAAAAAGTGCATTAAGGACATGAGTAGACAATTCTCAAAGGAAGATATACAAATGGCCAACAACCATATGAAAAAATGCTCCACATCACTAATTATCAGGGAAATGCAAATCAAAACCACAGTGAGACACAACCCTACTCCTGCAAGAATGGCCATAATCAAAAAATCAAAAAATAATAGATGTTGGCGCCGACGTAGTGAAAACAGAGCACTCTTACACTGCTGGTGGGAATGTAAGCTGTTATAACCACTATGGAAAATAGTGTGGAGATTCCTTAAAGAACTAAAAGTGATCTACTATTTGATCCAGCAATCCCACTACAGGGTATCTACCTAGAGGAAAAGAAGTCATTATATGAAAAAGATACTAGCTCATGCATGTTTATAGCAGCACAGTTCACAATTGCAAAAATATGGAACCAGCCCAAATGCCCATCAACCAAAGAGTGGATAAAGCAAATGTATAAATACACAATGGAATACTACTCAGCCATCAAAAGGAATGAAATAATGGCATTTGCAGTAACCTGGATGGATTGGAGACCATTATTCTAAGTGAGGTAACTCACAAATGGAAAACCAAACATTTGTGTGTTCTCACTCATAAATGGGAGCTAAGGATGTACAGGCATAAGAATGATACAATGGACTTTGAGGACTCAAGGAAAAGAGTGGAAGGGGGGTTAAGGGATAAAAGACTACACATTGGTTACTGTATACACTGCTCAAGTGATGGGTGCACCAAAATCTCAGAAATCACCACTAAAGAACTTATCCTTGTAACCAGACACCACCTATTCCCCAAAAGTCTATTGAAATAACAAAATACAAATAAAATACAAATAAATAAAATGTTTTGCATTTTGAATGTATCAATATTAAAACCATGACTGTAACAATGTACTACAGTTTTGCAAGATATTACCATTGAGGGAAAATGGGTGAAGAGTACAGGGATCTCTCTGCATGTGAATCTTCAATTATCTCAAAACATAAATTAATTAAAATACTTTTTAAACAAGCAAGTCATATGTCCTGCCCACACCCAAGGGGAGAGGATTACACAAGGTTGTAAACATCAAGAGTCCAAGATCATAGGAGTCACCCTGGAGTCTGTCCACCACAAGTAGGATGTCAATACACAGAGACAGGGTGCCATGGAATAAGGTTGCAGGGAGGGGATCTCAAATATGGGGAACAGTACCTGAATAAGGGCTTCAACTGGGATGTTGGGGTCCTGTCCACATAACAGGAAGTTGCCTAATTTGGTGACAGGAAATGGATCAGTAAGGGATACAGCAGGGAGAACCGTTTGAGGACAGGCTGTTGCAAGCTGTAACTACCAAAATTTGTGGCATGTAAAACCTAGTTTAAATGGTAAAAGTTATGGCCATTTATCATGTTGCAGCGACATGATGGCACTGTCCTGTGTTTCTTACGAATTTCTTTGATTCCCACAACATCCCTGCAAAGGAGATGAGGGGAAGCATTGATGGGTGGTAAGGTAGAAGAAGAAGCAGACTGAAAGCCTACAGTTATAGAAGGGAAGAGCTAAAGGAGAGTCTGGCCCCAGTTACAGAGGCAGGGCTCCAAGGCCAAGCCTTGCTGACTCCCTAGTTCTCCAGGGCTTTTCTACCTTGAATAAGCTATTTGTAACTAAGTCCTCAGTATTATTCTATCTCCTAGCCTTCTGAGGACCCTGAGCATCATCCTGACCCTCACCCTGGATGAGCACCCTCTTTTCCTCTGTCCAGGCATTATCCTAAAAGGCCCCAGTGACTGTGACACTGCCAGGCTGGATTCTTGGTCTGGGCATGACTCAGTATCATGCAGAAAGCTCACCCCTAGGGCATCTCCCATCTTGGTACACATGGAAGATCACGAATCCTGAAGCAGAGCCATTTTCATTACTTTTTTTTTTTTTATTTTTTATTATACTTTAAGTTCTAGGGTAAATGTGCATAACGTGCAGGTTTGTTACATATGTATATGTGTGCCATGTTGGTGTGCTGAACCCATCAACTCATCAGCACCCATCAATTCGTCATTTATATCATGTATAACTCCCCAATGCAATCCCTCCCCCCTCCCCCCTCCCCATGATAGGCCCCGGTGTGTGATGTTCCCCTTCCCGAGTCCAAGTGATCTCATTGTTCAGGTCCCACCTATGAGTGACAACATGCGGTGTTTGGTTTTCTCTTCTTGTGATAGATTGCTAAGAATGATGGTTTCCAGCTGCATCCATGTCCCTACAAAGGACGCAAACTCATCCTTTTTTATGGCTGCATAGTATTCCATGGTGTATATGTGCCA
>NW_016822990.1:0-16691 GCF_001698545.2 Rhinopithecus bieti | reverse complement strand
GTTGTGTGTCTCAGTTCCCCTGGCTAGGGAAAGGGATCCCCTTCCCCCTTGCGCTTCCCAGGTGAGGCGATGCCTCGCCCTGCTTCAGCTCTCGCTGGTCAGGCTGCAGCAACTGACCAGCACCGATTGTCCAGCACTCCCTAGTGAGATGACCCCAGTACCTCAGTTGAAAATGCAGAAATCACTGGTCTTCTGTGTTGCTCGCACTGGGAGTTGGAGACTGGAGCTGTTTCTATTCGGCCATCTTGCTCCGCCCCCCATTTTCATTACTTATAAAAATGTTCTGGTTTGGGAAAAAGTGAAGTTTAGACACTACATAAGTGAAGCCCTTATGAAACTCCATAATTATTATCTCATGTGTACTTTGACTAAATAAATCAAGTAAAGGGGAGAGATACATTTCCATCAATAAATCCTCCACACGTGTGATGGCTTCATGAGTGTGTGAACGTGTCTCTCCAAAGGCGTCGGTGAGCGTGTCCATGTTCATTAGCATGTGTGTTTGAGGTAATATATTTGTGACAAATGTGTGTGCATTAGTGTATCACATTTCATTCCGTTGTTCATTTATTCATATGAGAAAAGATGCTCACTTACTCTTTCTTGAGACGGTATATGCTTTTATAAACAAACCTCAGTTTTTTTTTCCTCTGGGGAACCCTGACTAATACACATTGAACTCCGATCCAGGCTAGACTCACATTTATCCTCACAAAGACTCTGGAGCTAAGTCTATTGTGCCTATTGCCCAAATACAAAAACCAAGTCAGCTTAAGATCATGGAATGAGAAAGAGACAGGCAGGCCTTGAACTCCAGCTGCAGCTCACAGCACTACTTGCAGGGAATGCTTGGTGGAGAGAGTGGGAACCACCCAGGGTCACGCTGTTACCTTCACCCCACCATGGCATATTATGGAGAAACTGTGTGCTATATTCTTTCTCCATCTCACTTCTTTTTGGGCCTTGGCCCTTGAATTTTTTGGAATCTAAGCTATTAACACTGTTGGATGTAGGATTAAAATCTTAGAATGTTGTTTCTGGACATATTTTAGCCTGTCCTTTTTGTTGAGTATGTGAGAAACCTGAAGGCTAGAGAAGGGAAGCTGTGAGAGGCAGACCTGGACCTAGAAGCTATGTGTCAGAAGCCTCCAGCCACACAGACCACTCCTGAAACTCTGTAGCTGTCGGGGCCTCTAATCTGTTCATCAAGCCTCTCTACCTGGTCTAGATTCAGAAAGGAGCCTGGATGTGATGAGACTGATTGTCGTGGTTCAGAGAACGCCACTTACCTCTTCTTTAGGGCAGCTATGGTCCCCAGAATAGAGGCAACTAGCTCCTGCTCCAAGGAGTAGTCCTTTTCCACAGGTTAGTTACCCTTAAGAACTTGGAGCAGACCTCAGCCTCTATCCCTTCTTGTGACCTCTTCTGGCCCCTTGCAAGGGCAGGCTACTGGATGCTGAGATGACTGGGGCAAAAAATCATTTCTATTTGTGAAGGTTTTTTTTTTTTTGTTTCATCAACTGTTTTGATAGCCCCAGGGGTGAGGTAAACTTTGTTTTTCTGTTCCCTGTAGAGCTCAAAGTTGAATGATATGTAGGATTAATAAAACTAGTTCTGGCTCTAAGCCAGCTCTGGCTGGACTCATGAAGGAAAAAGCTTGTCTCCTGGAAAATGAAGGGACATTTCACTTGTTTGTCAAAGTAACTCAGATTTTGATGGGATGTTTCAGCTGACTGAAACAGAATTAAACGAAGTTATTTTCTCCAAGTTTGAGTGGCACTTTTGTCCATGTTCTGAAATGTTCCTCATAATTGCATATGCTGTCTTCAGTGGTCCCCTCTGTCATTACTATTTAATTCAGTGCAGTTGCTGACAACACAGTTTGTCACCATTTGTCAAGCCATTCTCTGACCCAGGTGGCATTTTACCAGGAAGGGCCCCTGTGTTCCAAGTCCCATGTTAAAATATGCCAACCCCCAGCAATTAGTGTCATGGAAAGGATCTTTCAAAGGACTGGAGATGGTCCTACACACTATAATCAATAGACAATTTCATTTATCATCTTGAGTTTTATTGTATGCAATGCTGATGGAGGAGGGCAGATAGATAGATGGAGCTCAAGAACACCCAGTCCCTTCATATGCTGCAGGTGAATTAAGTGAGTTGGACTGCCCATGCTGGGGGTCATGACTTCCCTCTTGCCCTCACTTGAGACTATGGGTATGTGTCCCTCTGGATTGGGCCAGAACTTTTGTCAATACTCTCCAGACTGCCTCCTATTTACTGCATCTTGATTTTCTGTTCTATTGAACCCTTGGAATTGATGCATCATTTAGACTGTGAATTAAATGGCCAAGGTTCTACACAGTGGCTTTCTTGCCTCCTAAATGCCTCATTCAGTTCATAGGCATATTCTTCTGGCCTCCAGCATTGGCACATGCTGAGGTCTAAGCTACCACAGGACCCCACTGTTAGGTGTAAGGGATTGATTTACCAGGCAGGTAGTCCTGGTAGAGCCAATCAGAACCCTTTTTGGGGACTGAGATTTAGACATGGGGAGGAAAAAAGTCTCTGCTTTTTGCAGAAATTTCTACAATAAGAGTTGAGCGATGCCTTGTTTCCTGCTTATGAAAACGTTCTGTACAAATAATGACGCCAACACAAAAACTAAGGCAGAGATAAGCAGAAATGCGGGGGGCGGGGAGACAGAGAGAGAGAGAGAGAGAGAGAGAGAGAGAGAGAGAGAGAGAACATGCAGAGATTTGCACAAGTCACTGAAGCTCCTTTGAACTCCCTACAGGGAAGCCTGCCATGGCAGCTCTTTATAGCCCAGCTTCTGTAAGAACACAGCAAAGCACAGGCTCTAGGAATAGGATTAGATGACTTTGTTTTGTTTTGGTTTTAAATCAAACTTACTCATTCTTTGTGAGTAAGATTCTGACTTTCCTGGGCATCAGTCTCTCCACGTGTAAAATGTGAATAATGAGAGTATCTCAGATTGTTGTGAGGATTAACTGGGGCACTGCATGTTGACTGATACCTAGTCAATACTCAGAAAATTCTAGCTATTAATATTCTCATTGTTAGTGTCATTCTTTCTTTGGCTGTCTTTGTCACATAACCAGGGACCGTGTGAGACATACTGGGCTGGGATTGTGATCTGCACTCTATCTATGAAGACTTCGGGTGAAGAAAGTCAAAATGAAGTGGATATAGGGTTTTCATTTTAATTGAAATGAAAGTTGAAAGGACATTGCAAAGGATCCTGGAGTCCAGGAGGATTAGAATTGGAAGTGATCTCAGGGACATGGGAACAGCTTGCTCAAGTTCTCAAAGCAAGTTGGGGCCACAAGACCAAGAGAAGACCCCAAAGGCACAGACCCTAGGCCTAGCTTCTTTCTTATCCCAGGTTTACTCTTGGATTTTATTTGAGGCTCCCAGGGGGTTAGATGGTTTCAATGTTTCTATTTTATAGATAAGGAGATGGAGGCCTGGGTTGTTGGCAGGGCTGACTCAGGAAGTTAGGCTTTTTGACTTTGGTGCCCTTCACCTTTTTCCTTTCCAAGAGATCCCACTGCCTCTGTCATGACCACTGATTTCCATATCATGTTGATTGGAAAACCCTCCACTATTGGCTGATGGTATCATCAGAGGCAAATTGATGTTGACATTCAACAGCCTTGATTGCCACAATAGCTCAGGTGTATTTCACTCTGCTCCTCCTATTACCAGACCTAGGCAGAGCTGGTGGTAACTGCAGGCTCCAGTTGTTTGATTTATGCTGCTTAATTACTTTTCCTCAGAAAGAAACTTAAGGACAGAAACTGTACCACTAGGCCTGTCAGCTCCTGAGTGGCACTGGAAGAAGCTAAATAAAACACTGTTTAACTAAAAAACTGGCACAACAGAATTGAGCATGATCAAGAGAGGGACTGAGCAGATCCAGCGTGGAACCATGGAAAAAGTGCAGACTCTGAATCTGCAGAGAGCTGTTCTCCTATCTCTGCCCAACTACTGACCTCTGCATAATGCCAGTAGGGCAGTCCACTCTCTCTTGGAAAGGAATATAATGCACTGGCTAAGAATAAGTTAGCTGTAGCATCAAGCTATCTGTATTCACATACTTGCAATACCACCCAGCAGTGAGATTTTGGACAATTTCCCTTAGCTGCTTTGTGCCTCAATTTCTCATCTTTAAAATGGGCATAACGATTCTCCCTACATTATGGGGTTGATGGAAGTATTAAATAACATACATAGTCAACATCCAGTGTTACAATGGTACCTAACACAGAGCAAACTCTCAAGTCAGGAGAGCTAGTCTTTAAGAATAATCGTTTCAAGGTATACTAGAAGTAGAGCATCACTCATGGTGCTCCCGGGAAGTAATAAAAAAGGAGACACCTTTTCGCAGGGAACTCCCAGATCAGTGCAGACAGCAGTCAAGGTCATAGAAGAAATAGTGCCACACAAGGTAGAGGGTGAAGATAACTTGTGATAACCAAGCTCTTACCACCGACCAGGTGCTGCATGTACAGCGTCTTGATTCTTGCTACATCCTTATGCTTGTTGAGCTGGTTCCATTTTAAAGATGTAAGAAATAAGGCTCAGGAGGGCCATACAGCTAGAAATGATGGTGCTTACATTAAAACTGATGATGTTCTAACTCCAAGTTTATGTATTTTCCACAGTGCTAAGATGGCAGAGGATTATAAACAGTTAGATTAAGGTATTTGTGAAGGCTTCGAGGAGGAGGTAGCCTTTGAACTTTTCTAGAAGGGAGGGAAAAGTTAATCAATGTAGAGGCTCTGGATGGGCATTTTGAAGCAGAAAGGACAGGATTCATATGGCCTGTGAGGGGAATAGAACTGGCATCCAAGACGTGTGCAAGGTCAGGTCTTGAACCATTCCAAAATTATCAAAATGTAGATTCTTGCTCCCCACCCAAGAGACTGTGGCCCAATAGATCAGAAGTGTGACCCCAGAAGGGTGCATTTTAACAAGGTCTCCTGAAGGCTGTCAAATACAAGTGGTCTCAAAACCACATTTGGAGAAATCCTGGTGCAGGGATTAGGGAATAATGAAACTGCAAATGTAGGTTGGGGCAGATATTGTGGTAAAGTGAGTGGGTTTGCAGGGGGTATTCCCATAAATTTTACAGATAAATGAATGAAAGAAGCAATTCAAAATAGGAGGCATTCATCTAGTTCAGCAGCCTGAGCCACCCCACCCTTCCTGAATATAGATGGTGGTGCAGAAGGCCCTCTCTGCTCCAAATTCAGGCAGATCTCCAGGCATTCAGAGAGCATCTGCTCATCTGAAGCAGCAGCCTCAGTCATCCCAACCCTCCTATGCAGAAATCTTGGTGCAGTGTAGGGGGCTCTCCACTACATGCCCAGGTACATCTCCAGGCATCTGGAATACCCACTCTCCTGGACTTAGAGCTTAGGCCACTCCCAGTCCCCAGGCAGAGAACTTGGGGCCAAAAAGGTTTCCCAGCTCCATGCCTAGGCAAGCTTTTGGGTGCTTGATGGCCATCCACTGGATTTTCCCTAGCCACTGGTGCTTGTACTTGCCACTGGGGGACCTGTAGGTGGGCCTGCCTGATCTGGTTCTCCCCTTCATGGCCCCCACTCTCCCGAGGCTGAGCAGAAAGCTCAGACCAACTGGCATTCCATGAATCAATCCATTGCCTGAAGCAACTGAGGGCTCCTCTCCATAAACAAAGAAGAAGTATATACTCAGCCATGTTGGCCACAGTTGGCTCTTACCTATATGTGCCATCTACTGTCTCACAGATTGAACTGCACATGCCAATATAAAATCCGCTGAAACAATTGCATAGAGATATAGAAGCAAAGCCAAAAGACCCTATCGAACATTCTCTATAGTCACACAACTTAGGAAAGGGGGAAAGAGAAAGAAAATAATAAAACATATTATAGAGCAAGAAAGAAAAGGAAAATTCTACCCGCACAAAATAATTACAAAATCTGAAGTGTCAGCATCTCCAGATGAGAGGGAACCAGTGTAAGAATTCTGGCACCATAAAAAATCTGAATGTAGTGATACCACCAAAAGATTGCTCTAGCTCTCTGGAAATAGTCCCTAACCCAAATGAAAACTCAGAAATGACACACAAAGAATTCAAAGCATGGATTGCAAGGAAGTTCACTGAGATCCAAGACAAGGTGGAAAATCCACACAAAGAAACTCCTAAAGCAATTGAAAAACGCACCTACGGATTTAAAAAATACAACTGAAAGATTTCCCAATAGACTGGACAAAGCAGAGAAAGAATTCAGAGCTTGAAGACTGGTCTTTCAAAGTAACTCAGTCAGATGAAAATAAAGAAAAAATAATTTAAAAAAATGAGCAAAGTCTTCAAGAAATATGGAATTGTGTGAAGCAATGAAACACGAATTATTGATGAACTATTGGCATTTCTGAGAGAGAATGAGAAAAAGAAAACAATTTGGAAAGCATACTTGAGGGAATAATTCAAGAANGACAAGGTGGAAAATCCACACAAAGAAACTCCTAAAGCAATTGAAAAACGCACCTACGGATTTAAAAAATACAACTGAAAGATTTCCCAATAGACTGGACAAAGCAGAGAAAGAATTCAGAGCTTGAAGACTGGTCTTTCAAAGTAACTCAGTCAGATGAAAATAAAGAAAAAATAATTTAAAAAAATGAGCAAAGTCTTCAAGAAATATGGAATTGTGTGAAGCAATGAAACACGAATTATTGATGAACTATTGGCATTTCTGAGAGAGAATGAGAAAAAGAAAACAATTTGGAAAGCATACTTGAGGGAATAATTCAAGAAAACTTTCTTATTCTTGCTAGAGATAGACATCCAGATACAAGAAATCCAGAGAACACCTGCAAGATACTATACAACATGGACATCATCAAGGCACGTAGTCACCAGACTGTCAAAAGTCAATGCTAAAAAGAAAGTCCTAAAGGCAGCTACAGAAAAAAGTCAGATCACATACAAAGGAAACCCCATCAGGTTAACAGTGGGTTTCTCAGCAGAAACTTTACAAGCCAGGAGAGACTGGGGCTTTATTTTCAGCATTCTTAAAGAAAATTCAACCAAGAATTTCATATGCCACCAAACTAAGCTTCATAAGGAAAGGAGGGAAAAAATCATTTCCAGACAAGCAAGTGCAAAGGGAATTCATTACGACTAGACAACCCTGACAAGAGATCCTTAAGGGAGTACTAAATATAAAACTGATGGAGCAGCCAAGATGGCCGAATAGAAACAGCTCCAGTCTGCAGCTCCCAGTGAGACCAACACAGAAGGCGGGGATTTCTGCATTTCCAACTGAGGTACCTGGCTGATCTCATTGGGCCTGGTCAGCCAGTGGGTGCAGCCTGAGACGGGCTAGAAGAAGCAGGGCGGTGGGGGGACATCGCCTCACTTGGGAAGTGCAAGGAGCCAGGGGACCTCCCTCTCCCAGCCAAGGGAAGCCATGAGGGACTGAGCTACTGGATACTATGTTTTTCCCATGTTTTTTGCAATCCACAGATAAGGAGATTCCCTTGTGTGCCCAAATCACTAGGGACCTGGGTTTCAAGCACAAAACCGGGCAGTTGTTTGGGCAGACACTGAGCTAGTTGTAGGAGTTTTTTCTTACCCCAGTGGCATCTGGAACCCCAGAGAGACGGAACCACTCACTCCCCCGGAAAGGGGGCTGAGGCCAGGGAGCCAAGTGGTCTCGCTCAGCGGGTACCACTCCCACAGAGCGCAGCAAGCTAAGAACCACTGGCTTGAAATTTTCACTGCCAGCACACCAGTATGAGGTCAACCTGAGATGACTGAGCTTGGTTGGGGAGGGGCATATTACTGAGGCTTTAGTAGGCGGTTTTCTCTTGATAGTGCTAAGGAAGCTGGGAGGTTTGGACTGGGCGAAATTCACCAGAGCAGAGCAAAGCGGCTATTGCCAGACTGCTTCTCTAGATTTCTCCTCACTGGGCAGGGCATCTCTGAAGGAAATGCAGCAGCCCTAGTCAAGGGCTTACAGATAAAACTACCATATCACTGGGACAGAGCACTTGGGGGAAGTGGCGGCTGTGGGGGCAGCTTCAGTGGATTTAATCTTTTCTGCTTGCTGGCTCTGAAGAGAGCAGCTGATCCTGACATGAGGAATTCTCCCAGCACGGCGCACCAGCTCTGCTAAGGGAAAGACTACCTCTTCAAGTGGGTCCCTGACCCCCATGCCTCCTGACTAGGAGAGACCTCCCAACAAGGGTCAACAGGTACCTCATACAGGAGAGCTCCAGTTGACATCAGGCCAGTGCCCCTCTGAGATTAAGCTTCTAGAGGAAGGAACAGGCAGCAATCTTTGCTGTTCTGCAGCCTTCACAGGTGATAACAAGGTGAACAGAGTCTGGAGTGGACCTCCAGCAAATTCCAGCAGATATACAGAAGAGGGACTTGACTGTTAGAAGAAAAACTAAAAAACAGAAAGCAACAACATCAACATCAACAAAAGGACCCCACACAAAACCCCATCCAAAAGTCATCAGGCTCAAAGACTAAGGTAGGTAAATTCACGAAGATGGGGAAAAAACAGTGCAAAATGCTGAAAATTCCAAAACCAAAGTGCCTCTTCTCCTCCAAATGATCACAACTCCTTTCCAGCAAAGACACAAAACTAGATAGAATGAGATTGATGAATTGACAGAAGTAGGCTTAAGAAGGTGGGTAATAAAAAACACCTCTGAGCTGAAGGAGCATGTTCCAACCCAATGCAAGGAAGCTAAGAACTTGATAAAAGGTTACAGGAACTGCTAACTAGAATAATCAGCTTAAAGAGGAATATAAAAGACCTGATGCAGCTGAAAAACACAGAATGAAAATGTAGTGAAGCATACACAAGTATCAATAGCCAAATCAATCAAGCAGAAGAAAGGATATTAGAGATTGAAGATCAACTTACTGAAATAAGGCATGAAGACAAGATTAGAGAAAAAAGAATGAAAAGGAATGAACAAAGCTCCCAAGAAATATGAGACCATGTGAAAAGACCAAACCTGTGATTGATTGTTGTACCTGAAAGTGACAAGGAGAAAGGAAGCAAGTTGGAAAACACACTTTGGGATATTATTCAGGAGAACTTCCCCAATCTCGCAAGACAGGCCAACATCCAAATTCAGGAAATACAGAGAACACCACAAAGATACTCCTCGAGAAGACCAACCCCAAGACACATAATCGTTAGATTCTCCAAGGTGGAAATGAAGGCAAAAATGTTAAGGGCAGCTGGAGAGAAAGGTCAGGCTACCTACAAAGGGAAGCCCATCAGACTAACAGTGAATCTCTCTGCAGAAGCCCTATAAGCCAGAAGAGAGTAGGGGCCAATATTAAACATTCTTAAAGAAAAGAATTTTCAACCCAGAATTTCATATCCAGCCAAACTAAGCTTCATAAGCAAAAGAGAAATAAAATCCATTCCAGACAGGCAAATGCTGAGGGATATTGTTACCACCAGGCTGGCCTTATGGAAAGAAAAAACTGGTACCACCACTGCAAAAACACACCAAAATATAAAAAGACCAAAGACACTATGAAGAAACTGCATTGACTAATGTGCAAAATAACCAGCTAGCATCATGATGACAGGATCAAATTCATACATAACAATATTAACCTTAAATGTAAATAGGCAAAATGCCCCAATTAAAAGACACAGACTGGCAAATTGGATAAAGAGTCAAGACTTATTGGTGTGCTGTACTCAGGAGACTCATCTCATGTGCAAAGACACACACAGCCTCAAAATAAAGGAATGGAGGAATATCCATCAAACAAATAGAAAGCAGAAAAGAGCATGGGTTGCAATGCTAGTCTCTGATAAAACAGACTTTAAACCAACAAAGATAAAAAAAGACAAAGAAGGGCATTACATAATGGTAAAGGGATCAATGCAACAAAAAGTGCTAACTATCCTAAATATATATGCACCCAAATACAGGAGCAACCAGATTCATAAAACAAGTTCTTATAGACCTACAAGGAGACTTAGACTCCCAAACAATAATAGTGGGAGACTTTTAACACTCCACTGCCAATATTAGACAGATCAATGAGAAAGAAAATTAGCAAGGATATACAGGACTTGAACTGAGCTCTGGATCAAGCTGACCTAACGGACATCTACTGAACTTTCCACCCAAATCAACAGAATATACATTCTTCTCAGCACCACACAGCACTTATTCTAAAATCGACCATATAATTGGAAGTGAAACATGCCTCAGCAAATGCAAAAGAACGGAAATTGTAGTAAACAGTCTCTCAGACCACAGTGCAATCAAATTACAACTCAGGTTTAAGAAACTCCCTCAAAACTGCACAACAACATGGAAACTGAACAACCTGCTCCTGAATGACTACTGTGTAAATAATGAAATCAACTCAGAAATAACGAAGTTCTTTGAAACCAATGAGAACAAAGAGAAAATATACCAGAATCCCTGGGACACAGCTAAAGCACTGTTAAGAGAGAAATTTATAGCACTAAATGCCCACATCAGAAAGCAGGAAAGATCTAAAATTGACACCCTAACATCATAATTAAAAGAACTCAAGAAGCAAGAGCAAACAAATTCAAAAGCCAGCAGAAGACAAGAAATAACTAAGATCAGAACAGAACTGAAGGAGACAGAGACACGAAAATCCTTCAAAAGTAAATGAATCCAGGAGCTGGTTTTTTTGAAATGATTAACAAAATAGACCGCTAGCCAGACTAATAAAGAAGAGAGAAGAATCAAATACACACAATAAAAAATCATAAAGGGGATATCACCACTGATACCACAAAAATATAAACTACCATCAGAGAATACTATAAACACCTCTACGCAAATAAACTACAAAATCTAGAATGGATAAATTCTTGGACACATACACCCTCCCAAGACTAAACCAGGAAGAAGTTGAATCCCTGAATAGACCAATAACAGGTTCTGAAAATGAGGCAGCAATTAATAACCTACCAACCAAAAAAAGCCCAGGACCAGATGGATTCACAGCCGAATTCTACAAAGAGGAGCTGGTACCACTCCTTCTGAAACTATTCCAAACAATAGAAAAAGAGAGACTACTCCCTAACTCATTTTATGAGGCCAACGTCATCCTGATACCAAAACCTGGCAGAGACATAGCAAAAAAAGAAAATTTCAGACCAATAACCCTGATGAACACCAATGCAAAAATCCTCGATAAAATACTGGCAAACCGAATCCACCAGCACATCAGAAAGCTTATCCAACATGATCAAGTCCCCTTCATCCCTGGAAAGCAAGGCTGGTTCAACATAAAAAAACAATAAATGTAATCCATCACATAAATAGAACCAATGACAACAACCACGTGATTATCTAAATAGATGCAGAAAAGGCCTAAAATAAAATTCAACAGCCCTTCATGCTAAAAACTCTCAATAAACTACATATTGATGGAACATATCTCAAAATAATAAGAGCTATTTATTTCAAATGCATAGCCAATATCATAGTGAATGGGCAAACGCTGGAAGCATTCCTTTGAAAACCAGCACAAGGATGCCCTCTCTCACCACTCCTATTCAACATAGTATTGAAAGTTCTGGCTAGGGCAATCAGGCAAGAAAATGGGTATTCAAATAGGAAGGGAGAAGATCAAATTGTCTCTTGCTGCAGATGACATGATTGTATATTTAGAAAACCCCATCGTCTCACCCCCAGACTCCTCAAGCAGATAAACAACTTCAGCAAAGCCTCAGGATAAAACATCCATGTGCATAAATCACAAGCATTGCTATCCACCAATAACAGACAAGCAGAGAGCCAAATCATGAGTGAATTCCCATTCACAATTGCTACAAAGATAATAAAATACCTAGGAATACAACTTACAAGGGACATGAAGGACCTCTTAAAGGAGAACTACAAACCACTGCTCAAGGAAATAAGAGAGGATACAACCAAATGGAAAAACACTCAATGCTAATGGATAGAAAGAAATAATATCATGAAAATGGCCATCCTGCCCAAAGAAATTTATAGATTCAATGCTATTCCCATCAAGCTACCATTGGCTTTCTTCACAGAACCAGAAAAAAACTATTTTAAATTTCACATAGAATCAAAAAAGAGCTCATAGAGCCAAGACAATCCAAGGCAAAAAGAACAAAGCTGGAGGCATCACACTACCTGACTTGAAACTATACTACAAAGCTACAGAAACCAAAACAGCATGGCACTGGTACCAAAACAGATATATAGACCAATGGAACAGAACAGAGGCCTCAGAAATAACACCACACATCTACAACCATCTGATCTTCGACAAACCTGACAAAAACAAGCAATGAGGAGAGGATTCCCTATTCAATAAATGGTGTTGAGAAAACTGTCTAGCCATATGCAGAAAAGCAGAAACCCTTATGCCTTATTCAAAAATTAACTCAAGATGGATTAATGACTTAAACGTAAAACCAGAAACAATAAAAACCCTGGAAGAAAACCTAGGCAATACCATTCAGGACACAGGCATGGGCAAAGACTTTGGAACTAAAATAACAAGCAATTGCAACAAAAGCCAAAATTGACAAATGGGATCAAAAGAGCTTCTGCACAGCAAAAGAAACTATCATCAGAGTGAACACGCAACCTACAGAATGGGAGAAAATTTTTGCAATGTAGCCTTCTGACAAAGGTCTAATATTCAGAATCTAAAAGGAACATAAATTTACAAGAAAAAAAACAAACAACCCCATCAAAAAGTGGGTGAAGGATATGAACACACGCTTCTCAAAAGAAGACATTTATGCGGCCAACAAACATATGAAAAAGCTCATCATCACTGGTCATTAGAGAAATGTAAATCAAAACCACAATGAGATACCATTTCACGCCAATTAAAATGGCAATCATTAAAAAGTCAGGAAACAACAGATGCTGGAGAGGATGTGGAGAAGTAGGAATGCTTTTACACTGTTGGTGGGAGTGTAAATTAGTTCAACCATTGTGGAAGACAGTATGGCAATTCCTCAAGGAAGTAGAACCAGAAATACCATTCGACCCAGCAATCCCATTACTGGGTATATACCTAAAGGATTATAAATCATTCTACTATAAAGACACATGCACACGTATGTTTAATGCAGCACTATTTATAATAGAAAAGACTTGGAACCAACCCAAATACCCATCAATGATAGACTGCATAAAGAAAATGTGGCGCATACACACCGTGGAATACTATGCAGCCATAAAAAATAATGAGTTCATGTCTTTTGCAGGAACATGGATGAAGCTGGAAACCATCATTTTTAGCAAACTAACACAGGAATGGAAAACCAAACACCACATGTTCTCACTCATAAGTGGGAGTTGAACAATGAGAAAACATGGAGACAGGGAGGGGAACATCACACACCCATGCCTTTCAGGAGGTGGGGGGCAAGGGGAGGGAGAGCATTAGGACAAATACCTAGTGTATGCGGGGCTTAAAACCTAGATGACAGGTTGATACATGCAGCAAATCACCACGGCATACGTATTCCTATATAACAAACCTGCAGGTTCTGCACATTTATCCCAGAACTTAAAGTAAAATTTTAAAAAAAGAAAAGAAAAAAAACTAAAAGAAAAAATTCATTTGGAATCAAGAAAGAGCCTGAATAGCCAAGACAATCCTAAGCAATACGAACGAAGCCAGAGGCATCATATTACCTCATTTTATATTACACGATGAGGCTACAATAAGCAAAACCGCATGGTACTGATGGCAAAACAGACACATAGACCAACGAAATAGAATACACAGTCCAGAAATAATGCTGCACACTTCACACCTATTATCATCTGATCTTCAACAAAGTTGACAAAAACAAGCAATGTAGAAAGGACTCCCTATTCAACAAACGGTGCTGGGATAACTGGCTAACTATATGCAAAAGATTGAAACTGGACCACTTCTTACACAAAAATTAATCAAAGATGGATTAAGAACTTAAATGTAAAACCCAAAACTATAAAAATCCTGGAAGATGACCTAGGCAATATCATTCTGGACATAGGAAAGGACAAAGATTTCATACCAAAGATGCCAAAATCAATTGCAATAAAAACAAAAATTGAAAATGGGATCTAAAAAAACTAAAGAGCTGCTGCGCAGCAAAGAAACTATCCAGAGAGTGAACACACAACACACAGAATGGGAGAAAATTATGGCAAACTGTGCATCTGTTTAAAGTCTAGTATCCAGCCTCTATAAGGAACTTAAACAAATTTACAAACAAACAAACAAAAACGACAGGCCAGGCGCAGTGATTCACACCTGTAATCCCAGCACTTTGGAAGGCCGAGGCGGGCAGATCACTTGAGGCCAGGAGTTCGAGACCAGCCTAGCCAATGTGGCAGAACCCCGTCTCTCCCAAAAACGCAAAAATCAGATGGGTGTGGTGGTGCACACCTGTAATCCCAGCTACTAGGGGGGCTGAGGCAGTAGAATTGCTTGAACATGGGAGGCAGAGGTTGCAGTGAGTGGAGATCGTACCACTGCACTCCAACCTAGGCAATAGTCTGAGATTCTGTCTCAAAAAACAAAGCAAAAAAAAAAAAAAAAAAAACCCACAAACAAACAATACCTTTAAAAAGTGGGCCAAGGATATGAACAGACACTTTCAAAAGAAGACATGCATGCAGCCAACAAGCATATGAAATAAAACTCAACATCACTGATCATTAGAGAAATGCAATTCAAACCACAGTGAGATATCATCTCACATGAGTCAGAATGGCTATCATTAAAAAGTAAAAAAATAAATAAATAAATAACAGATGCTGGTGATGTTATGGAGAAAAAGAAACACTTATTCACTGTTGGTGGAAGTGGAATTAGTTCAACCATGGTGGGAAACAGTGTGGTAATTCCCCAAAGACCTGAAAACAGAACTACCATTTGATCCAGCAATACCATTGCTGGGTATATAGCCAAAGAAACATAAATTGTTCTATCATAAAGACACATGCACACGTGTTTTCACTGCAGCACTATTAACAATACCAAAAACATGGAATCAACCTAAAAGCTCATCAATGGTAGACTGGATAAAAAAAAAAAATGTAGCACACATATACCACTGAATAGTATGCAGCCATAAAAATGAATGACATTATATCCACTGATGGAACATGGATGGAGTTGGAGGTCATTATACTTAGCAAAGTAATGCAGGAACAGAAGACTAAATATTGCATGCTCTCACTTACAAATGGGAGCTAAAAATGAGAAAAAATGGACACACAGAGGAGAACGACAGGCACTGAGGCCTACCAAAGAGTGGAGGATGGGAGGAGGGAGAGGAACAGGAAAAATAGCTCATGAGTGCCAGGCTTAATACCTAGGTGACAAAATAATCTGTACAACAAACCCCCATGACACAAGTTCACCTGTATAACAAACCTGCACCTGAACTTAATGTATGTATGCCTGAACTTAATATAAAAGATAAAAAAAGAATAAAAAAAATAGACTTCAAAACGAAAACTTTGAGAGGAGGCAAAAGGTCACTATATATAATAATAAAGGGGTCAATCCATCAAAAGAATGTAACAATTTTAAATATATATACACCCAACACTGGAGCACCCAGATATATACAACAAATACTATTAGAGCTAAAGAGAGAGAGAGGCTGCAATACAATAATAGAGACTTCAGTACCCCACATTCAGCATTGGACAGATCTTCCAGACAGAAACTCAACAACGACAACAAAAAACCAGACTTAATCTGCACTATAGACCACATGGATCTAACAGATATTTACAGAACATTTCATCCAACAGCTACAGAATACACATCCTTTTCCTCAGCACACGGATCATTCTCAGGGACAGACCATATGTTAGGTCACAAAACATTTTAAAAATTGAAATAATATAAAGCTTCTTGTCAGACCACAATGGAATAAAACTAGAAATGAATAACAAGAGGAATTTTGGAAACTATACAAATACATGAAAACTCAACAGTCTGCTCCTGAATGATTAATGGGTCAATGAAGTTAAGAAGGAAATTTAAAAATTTCTTGAAACAAATGATAATGGAAACACAACATGCCAAAACCTATAGGATACAGCAAAAGCAGTACTAAGAAAGAGGTTTATAGCTACAAGTGCCTACATCAAAAAAAAAGTAAAAACTTCAAATAATCTAATTATGCATCTTAAAGGGCTGCAAAGAAAGAGCAAACCAAACCAAAAATTAGTAGAAGAATAAAGAGCAGAGCAGAAATAAAAGAAATTGAAATGAAAAAAAAAACTAGAAAAGAGCAATAAAACAAAAGTTGTTTTTTAATAAGTTAACTAAAATTGACAAACCATTAGCCAGACTAAGAAAAAAAGAGAAAATCCAACTAAATAAAATCAGAAATAAAAAAACTATTTGGGAGGCTGAGGCAGGCAGATCACTTGAGGCCAGGAACTCAAGACCAGCCTGGTCAACATGACAAAATCCCATCTCTACTAAAAATACAAAAATTAGCCAGGTGTGGTGGCAGGTGCATGTAAGCCCAGCTACTAGGGTGGCTGAGGCAAGAAAATTGCTTGATCCCAGGAAATGGAGGTTCTAGTGAGCTTAAGACTGCGCCACTGCACTCCAGCCTAGGCGACAGAGTGCA
>NW_016822989.1:0-557 GCF_001698545.2 Rhinopithecus bieti | reverse complement strand
AGCACTACTTGTGCTCCTCCTCCTCCTACCGCAAGGTGTTCGGGGATGGCTCTCGCCTGTCCGCCCGCCTCTCCGGAGCCGACGGCGCGGGCGGCTTCAGCTCGCAGTCGCTGTCCCGCAGCAATGTGGCCTCCTCGGCCGCCTGCTCCTCGGCCTCGTCGCTCGGCCTCGGCCTGGCCTATCGCCGGCCGCCGGCGTCGGATGGGCTGGACCTGAGCCAGGCGGCGGCGCGCACCAACGAGTACAAGATCATCCGCACCAACGAGAAGGAGCAGCTGCAGGGCCTCAACGACCGCCTCACCGTGTTCATCGAGAAGGTGCATCAGCTGGAGACGCAGAACCGCGCGCTGGAGGCCGAGCTGGCCGCGCTGCGACAGTGCCACGCCGAGCCGTCGCGCGTCGGCGAGCTCTTCCAGCGCGAGCTGCGCGACCTACCCGCGCAGCTGGAGGAGGCCAGCTCGGCGCGCGCGCAGGCCCTGCTGGAGCGCGACTGGCTGGCAGAGGAGGTGCAGCGGCTGCGGGCGCGCTGCGAGTAGGAGAGCCGCGGACGCGAAGGC
>NW_016822988.1:30752-31989 GCF_001698545.2 Rhinopithecus bieti | reverse complement strand
CATCCCCTACAAAACAGCCATACTGGTAAAAGTTATACAGAAAAAAATTAGTAATGACTGGGCGTGATGGCTCACACCTGTAATCCCAGCACTTTGGGAGGCCAAGTTGAGTAGAGCACTTGAGGTCGGGAGTTCGAGACTGGACCAGCAAAACCCTGTCTCTACTGAAAATACAAAAATTAACTAGGCATGGTGGTGCACACCTGTAATTCCAGCTACTCAGGAGGCTGAGGCACCAGAATAGCTTGAAGCTGGAAGGCAGAGGTTGTGTGAGCAGTGATTGCACCACTAAACTCCAGCTGAGGCAAAAAGAGCTAGGCTCTCAAAAAATAAAATAAATCTCTGGAAGTAGTTATAAAGGTATACAGCAAGTGGAGAAACACTTATTCAAGCGAATTTACAAAAGCTGAAAAAACACAAGTTTGTGGTATTTGAGCCCCACTGAAATGAGAAATAGGCACTTTAGCAACTATAGCTGGAGATTTCTAATGCTACTTCTAGTAATATATTAAGAGCAACTGGAAGAAGATTAACAAGGATATAGGCAGTGAAAACTGTAAAACATCTGGGCCTCCCAGGGATTTGAGAGGCTGAGGCAGGAGAATCACTTTAGGCCAAGAGTTTAAGACCATTCTGAGATCACAGTGAGATTCCTTCTCTGCAAAACTCTTTTAAACAAATCACCTGGGCATCCTGGTGCACACCTGTAGTCCCAGTTAGTCAGGTTGCTGAAGGTGGAAAGATCTCTTGAACCTAGGAGACTGGGGCTGCAGTGAGATAGGATTGCACACTGCTCTGCAGCCTGGACAGCACAGCAAGACCCTGTCTCTAAAACAATAAAAATAAAGTAAAATAAAACAGAGAATAATGTGAATGACTAAATTAAGAATAGAAAAACAGGCCGGGCGCGGTGGCTCAAGCCTGTAATCCCAGCACTTTGGGAGGCCGAGACGGGCAGATCACGAGGTCAGGAGATCAAGACCATCCTGGCTAACACGGTGAAATCCCGTTTCTACTAAAAATACAAAAACTAGCAGGGCGAGGTGGCGGCGCCTGTAGTCCCAGCTACTGGGGAGGCTGAGGCAGGAGAATGGCATAAATCCGGGAGGCGGAGCTTGCAGTGAGCTGAGATCCGGCCACTGCACTCCAGCCCGGGCTACAGAGCCAGACTCCGCCTCAAAAAAAAAAAAAGAAAAGAATAGAAAAACAGAGAATATTGGCCGGGTGTGGTGGCTCA
>NW_016822988.1:24498-28257 GCF_001698545.2 Rhinopithecus bieti | reverse complement strand
TTTTTTTTTGAGACAAAGTCTCCCTCTGTCACCCATGCTGGAGCGCAACAGCAGCACAATCTGAGCTCACTGCAACCTTCACCTCCTGGGTTCAAATTATTCTCCTGCTTCAGCTTCCCAAGTTGAATAACTGGGACTACAGGCAGGCACCACCACACCCAGCTATTTTTTGTATTTTTAGTAGAAACAGCATTTCACCATCTTGGTCTCACATTTCAAGGCCTCCAGCTGCCTTGGCCTCCCAAAGTACTGAGATTACAGGCGAGAATCACTGTGCCTGGCAAATATTTCTTATAAATATTTACAATAACATCTTCAAAAAAATACCAGGAAAGTAAATCCAGCAACATATAAAAAGAATTATGGTAGAAGGAATTTTAATAGAATAATGTCCCCCAAATATGTTTACATTATAATACTGGGCATATCAGAATACATTTCCTTACATGGCAAAAGGACTTTGCTAACATAATTAATGTTTAGAACCCTGAGATGAGATTATCTTGGATTGTTTAAAGTGGTCTAATCTAAATAATGAGACAATAGAAATGGCCACTAGCCATAAATAAAAGGCATCACTCAGAAAGTTGCAGCAATGATAGAAGGGTCAGAGAAACAGAAAGCTAATGACCTTGAAGATAGAGGAAGGTGGCTGCAAGCCAAGGAAGGTGATTGGCCTCTAAAACTGAGAAAGGCAAAGACTTTACCTTAAAAAGAAATATAGCCTTTAATTTAGCCCATTAAAAACTGTGTCATTGGGCTAGGCAAGGTATCTTCCACCTATAACTCCAGCACTTTGGGATGCCAAGGCAGGCGGATCACTTTAGGTCAGGAGTTCGAGAGCAGCCTGCCTAACATGGTGAAGCCCTATCTACTAACAAAAATTAGCCAGGCATGGAGGTATACACCTGTAATCCCAGAAATTCACGATGCTGAGGCGGGAGAATCCTTTGAACCTAGGAGGAGATTGTAGTGAGCTGAGATTGCACCACTGTACTCCAGCCTGGGTGATAGAGCAAGACCCTGTATCAAAAAAAGAAAAGAAAAGAAAAAATGGTGTCACATTTCTGACCTAAGAAATGTAACATAGTAAATTTATACTACTGTGAGCCATGATGTATAAGATAACTTGTTAAAAAGCAATAGAAGGCAGGGCGCGGTGGCTCACCCCTGTAGTCCCAGCACTTTGGGAGGCTGAGGCGCGTGGATCACCAGGTCAGGAGATCGAGACCATCCTGGCTAACACACTGAAACCCCGTCTCTACTGAAAATACAAAAAATTAGCTGGGGACAGTGGCAGGCGCCTGTAGTCCCAGCTTCTTGGGAGGCTGAGGCAGGAGAATGGGGTGAACCTGGGAGGTGGAGCTTGCAGTGAGCTGCGATCACACCACTGCCCTCCAGCCTGGTGACAGAGTGAGACCCCGTCTAAAAAAAAAAAGAAAAAACAATAGAAAACCCATGCACCATGACTAAATAAGAGTTATCCCAGGAATGAAAGGTTAGTTTACCATCTGAAAATCAACTAACATAATATACGTATCAATAAAATAAAGGACCAAACCAAAGACCATAATAACAAATATAATAAATAATTTGACAAAAATCCAACACTCTTTCTTGGTCAAAAAAAAAAAGATTAGGAAGTTAGAAACAGGAGGACATATATGAAAACCCAGAGTGATATCTTTACAATGATGAAAGACTGAATAATTTTCTCTTAAATCAGCAGCAAGACATGAATATCTGTGCTTGCTATTTCTTCAGCATCATAGGGAGATCCTAATGACAGCAAATAGGGAAGAAGGAGCAAAAGGTATTCATATTGGAAAAGAAGAAAAAAAACAATATGTACGGGTGACATGATTTGGTATATCATGAATCTGTAAACTTTGAAGCAACCCACCAAAACTCTGTCCTAATAAGTGAGTCCCGTTAAGGTTGTAGATTAACATACAAAAATCACTTGTATTTCTTTACACCTCCACGGAACAATCTAAAAAAGAAATGAAACAATCTCATTCACAATAGCATCAATAAGAAAAAAATTCTTAAGAAAAAATTTGGGCTGCATACAATGTTTCACACCTGTAATCCCAACACTTTGGGAGGCCAAAGTGGGTGGATCAGTTTGAAGTTCGAGACCAGCCTGGCCAACATGATGAAACCCCGTCTGTACTAAAAATACAAAAATTAGCCAGGCCTAGTGCCATGTGCCTGTAATCCCAGCTACTCAGGAGGCTGAGGGGAGAATCCGTTGAACCCAGAGATAGAGGCTGCAGTGAGCTGAGATTGTGCCACTGCACTACAGCCTGGGGCACGGAGCAAGTCTGTATCTCAAAAAAAAAAAAAAAAGAAAATTTAACAACTGCAAAACTTACACTCTCAAAGTGACAAAATATTTTTGTAAGAAATTATAGCAGACCAAGAAAAATGAGATGACATCTCTCATCTATGAAGTGTAAGATTTAATACTATGATAATTGGAATACTCCCCAAATTGATCTACAGATTCAACACAATCTGGATTAAACTTTTCATTGGATATTTTGCAGCACTGAGAAATGGATCTTACAATTTACACACAGTATAAGAATAAGCACAGACATCTTGAAAAAGAAAGAAGTTGAAGAACTTATACTACCTAGTTTTAAAACTTACTGTAGGGCTGGGTGCAGTAATTCACACCTGTAATCCCAACACTTTGGGAGGCAGAGGTGGGTGTATCGCCTGAGGTCAGGAGTTTCAGAGCAGCCTGGCCAACATAGTAAAACCCCATGTCGACTAAAAGTACAAAAAGTTAAAACTGGGTCCAGTGACTCATCCCTGTAATCCCAGCACTTTGGGAGGCCAAGGCTGGTGAAACGGGAGGTCAGACCATCCTGGTCACATCGAGACCATCCTGGCTAACACGGTGAAACCCCATCTCTAATTTAAAAAATATATATGTAATAAAAAATAAAAAAGCCAGGTGTGGTGGTGTATGCCTGTAGTCCCAGCTACTTGGGAGGATGAAGAAGGAGAATCACTTGAACCAAGGAGCACAAGGTTGCAGTGAGCCAAGATCACACCACTGTATTCCAGCCTGGGCTACCGAGTGACACTACCTCAAAAAAAAAAAAAATAGCTGGGCATGGTGATGCATGCCTGTAATCCTAGCTACTTCAGGCACCTATAAACTCCACTACTTCAGGAGGCTGAGGCAGGAGCCTCAGCTTGAACCCCAGAGGCAGAGGTTGCAGTGAGCTGAGACCACACCATTGCACTCCAGCCTGGGCAACAAGAGCGAAATTCTGTCTCAAAACAACAACAAAAACAACCACCACCTTACTATAAAACCACAGTAATTGAAACAGTGTGACTCTGGCATAAGGATGGAATTCAATGGAATTAAATAAAAAATCTGCTGCAAAAAGTCATTTTGAGTATTTTTTCAAAAAGAAAACACTTGGCCAGGCATTGTGGCTCATGCCTGTAAACCCAGCACTGTGGAAAGCCAAGACAGGCTGATCACCTGAGGTCAGGAGTTTGAGACCATCCTGGCCAACATGGTGAAACCCCTTCTCTACTGAAAATACAAAAATTAGTCACGCATGGTGATGCATGCCTATAATCCCAGCTACTCAGGAGGCTGAGATATGAGAATCACTAAAATCGGGGAGCTGCAGTTTACAGCAAGACAAGATTGAGCTACTGCACTCCAGCCTGGGCAACAGAGTGAGACTCTGTCTCAAAAAAAAAAAAAAAAAAAGGGGAAAACTT
>NW_016822988.1:18268-21364 GCF_001698545.2 Rhinopithecus bieti | reverse complement strand
CTGCTGGCTGAGGTGGCCAGCTTTTATTCCCTTATTTGTCCCTGTCCGTGTCCTGCTGATTGGTCCATTTTATAGAGTACTGATTTTCCATTTTAAAACCTCTAGCGAGCTACAGAGCACTGATTGGTGCGGTTTTACAGAGCACTGATTAGTGCATTTTACAAACCCCTTGTAAGACAGAAAAGTTCTCCAATTCCCCCCTCAATCCAGGAATTCCAGCTGGCTTCACCTCTCAATCCCCGTTCTAAACAGGACACCCCAACTTGGGAATTGGGCGATGACCTCACTTCCTATTTCTGCTAGATAGGGGTGAAGAAGGGGGCCCTGCAGTGATAGTGTCCTCCAGAGGGGAAATCTCTAGGCCAGTCAAAGGGCCAGTGGGTCGATCCAGGGGTCCTCAGTAGGAATTGTTAGTTGAGCTCATTTAGGGTTCCATTTGTAAGACCATCTGTGTCTTGACGGCATTGATCCTGGAGGAAACAAATTTGACAAGGAGGTTAAAAACACAGGGCCCGAAAGCAAGAAATAGCAAGATGGCTGTCACAGGACCTAGAAAGGGGAGAAGCTATGTCATCCGACTCCAGAGGTCGGTATAAGAGTTTGAAAGGCATTGTCTGATTTCAGAAGCCTTTTCCTGTAAATGCCGGGTCGCATCTTCTACTATCCCTGACTGGTTAGTGTAAAAACAACACTCTTCCCTTAAGAAGGTTCAAAGTACTCTTTTCTCAGCAGTGAGGAGGTCTAGGCTCCAGCGGTTTTGGAGAGTCACTTCTGCCAAATAGTCTATTTGGGATTGCAGAATAAATATATTTTGTTATTTCTAGCAAACTGTCTGAGAAATCCTTTGAGAGTGTGTGGTAGTAGGATAATGAAGTAGATACACTGGTTATTCCAGTTCCTGTAGCAGTGGCCATTCCTAACCCTATAAGGAGGGGTATTAGTTGTATGGCCCTGTGCTGATGGACTTGAGCTTAGCGGGGCACTGATACGGTCTGATTTCTGCGAGACTATAAATTAGGATAGTACATATTATACTGCTAACTTGTAGCAAACTTTGCTTTTGTTAAAAACCCTGTAAGTTTGGCATTTCAATTATTCTTTGCTATTAATAAGATCTCATTCAGTCCATATTAACTTAGAATTGGTATAGATGGTTCCTTCCTGATTCTGTAAGTAAAGTTTGGCTGAGTGCAAACAGCTCACATGTTTGAATAGGCCAATTATCAGGCAACTTTCCTAACTCTGCTTCTAGAAGACCTTCCTTATCACTTACTGAATATCCATTATGTCTTTTTCCGTTAATCGCAGGGGAGGAACCATCTATCCTTGTGTTCTGAAGGGAGTTCTTCCTAGGTCTGGTCAAATCTTTGTATGGTAATTAATCAAGATTTAGATCCCCTGTTAGAAAACCTGCTGGGTTAAATCATGTTTTTCTAACAGAATAGCCCCATACTTTAAGTTAGTAAGCTACTTTTTTCCTTTTTTTTTTTTTTTAACTTAGGATAGTTTTGACCTAGTGAGGTGTGCTCACAATGAGGTTACCTCTAAAACTTATTTTTCTACTTTCTTCTATTAGCAAAGCAGTTGATGCTACAGATCGAATGCATTTGGGCCATCCATGGTTACTGGGTTAAGGATTTTTGATAGGAAGGCTACAGGTTGTCTGTTTATACTGACAAGGAGAGTTACAGGGTCATGGAGAAGACCTGCAATTATCAATTGTAGGTTTTAAATTTACCCCGGCTTTTAAAGGAATAGGGTACACTGTTTTTTTTCTTTACTACTTCTATCTCTCTCTTTCTGTGTCTCTCTTTGACTCCCTCTTTGTCTCTCTGTCTCTCGTCTCTGCTGATCTTACCCTGCCTCTGTCAGCGACTTATGCTGCTGTTCTCCCTTATCCTTCCCCATATTGATGGCTTTGGCAGTGTAAGACTGTCACCTTCCTGGGTTTTTACACTGCATGCAATAACTCTATGATTTCCTTAGGGTATTTAATGGGGGTTCGTAAGTTAGGAACCCCCTTTCTTTCCATATTGCAGCATGGACATGTATGGTTAGATAAGTATACTTTCTATCTGTATATACTTTCATTCTTTTTCCCTTTCCTAGTTCTAAGGCTCGGGTAAGTGCCACTAGTTCTGCAAACTGGGTGCTGGTCTCTGGGGAAGAGGCTTACTTCCAAGTACTGTTGCATCACTAACTATGGTGTAACCTGCTCTTTGTATTCCATTCTCCACAAATGAGCTTCCTTCAGCATATAGGTTAAGGTCAGGATTAACTAAGGGGACTTCTAAGAGATCCTCTCAGGCAGCATAAGTCTGGGATAAAATTTGTTGGCAGTTATACTCAATTGGTTCTCCATCCTTCGGGAGAAAAATGGCAGGGTTGAGGGACAGGCACATACGTATTTGAAGCACTAGTCCCTCAGGGAGTAGCGCCTGGTATCTAAGCATGCAGTTGTCTAATAGCCATAAACTTCCTTTGGCACCTAGTATGCCATTTACATCGTGAGTAGTCCAGACAGTGAGATCCTTTCCTTCTATTATTTTGATAGCCTCTGATCCTAAGATGGTCACTGCCGCCACTACCCATAAACAGGCCAGACTTTTGCTACTACATCAGTTTCCTTACTGAGGTGTGCCACTGGTTGTGGGGTTGTCCCACAAGTCTGAGTAAGGATTCCAAGAGCTATTTCTGCTCTCTCTGTGATGTATAAGGAGAATTTTTGTCCTGTGGGGAGGCTTAAAGCTGCAGCTTGTACAAGGGCCTGCTTTAAGGTTTTGAAGGCTCTTTCTGCCCCTGGTTCCCGTTCTACTAGATGAATATTTGCTCCCTGGTTCTACTTGAATAGAGTATACAGGGGCCTGGCTGTCTCACTGAATCTGGGGATCCATAGATGGCAAAAGTTGGTGATTCCAAGAAATCCCAGCAACTGTTTTAATGTCTTATGGCAAGGATAAGCCAGTATAGGCTGTATTTGTTCCTTGCTGAGGGCCCTGGTTCCTCTGGCTAAGAATCAGCCTAGATATTTGACTTGTTTTAGGCAGAGCTGGGTCTTTGATTTAGACACCTTTTTTTTTTCTTTTTTTTTTTTTT
>NW_016822988.1:11787-15296 GCF_001698545.2 Rhinopithecus bieti | reverse complement strand
TGCCTCTTTTTCAGGTTTGCAGGTCACATTGGTCCCAATGGCTTAGGATGCATTTCAAGGGTGAGTCTATTGATGCCTGAGTGTTTCCCATGTGAAAGAAAAAACCTCTGGGGTTTTGGTTTTTTCCCCACCCTGACCAAAACCCACAATGGTCCCTGGACCCTGCTGATCAGAATAGTTGTGCTCACTGATGCAGCAGCAGAAACACTAGTTTTCCTCCTAGCCTACAAAGAGATCTGAGGAAGTTTGTATTTAGTGGTCCTTACTGATGCATTCTCAAAAATCTGTACCCTTGCCTTTCCTCTTAGAGCACAAAGAGGATTGAGAAAAATCGGATTTAGTGGCCCTTACTGTTACATTCTTGAAAACCTGTTAGAGTCCTAAGCATTTTCCTCTGTTAGTATTGGGACCTTACCCTTGTCCTATAAATATGATATGCCTAAAACTGGAGTGGAGGGCCATAACCTGAGGGAGGGAAGGGATCTCCAGGGTTGGAAGAGCGACGCCTTTTGTCCTCACTTCTCATCATATGAATGGGGAGGATACACTTTCTGAGGCTCCCCGTATCCTAACTTCAGGAATAGCATTTGTTAGGCCTACTTAGTCTCAGGAGGGATCCTAAAATTATAGATAGTCCCCCTTCCAATGGGGCTTTGGGCAAAAATTATGTCTTTCTGATTGGTGAGCCTGGGTGCCTAAAGAAGGGAACAGAGTACTGAACTTTACACTAGAAATCATTCTTATAGGAGAAACTAGAAAAGCACCAGAGATAGGCAGTGGTTCTTAGAAGCAGGACTAGCCTCAGAGAAGAGAGGCAGGAGGAAGTTTGTCTGATAGGTGTAAGGACCTCACTTGGGCGAGGCAACACTGAGAGTTGCGCTCATGGCTGCAGGGTCACTGAACTTTTTGTTGGAACCCCAGAGCTGAATGGCTTTCCTCTCTGTCAACCCTCAGTTTAGCCTGAAAATGCAGAAAAAGTGGAAGCTGGTTCCTGGCAAACCAACACTCCCTCCCAACTCCAAAGAGTCAGGGGTTGTCAGACAGCCCTTTCCCAGAAATCCTGAGACCTGTGTCTTTAGTCCAGTGGCCACACTAGTCACTTTAACTGGCCAACAGGTGCACGGTGTTTAGTCCCCAAATTCTAAGGAAAAATAGGACAGAATAGCAAGCAAAAGGGGTCCGATGGTACACTACATGGCAAATCCCAGATAAGCCCCAAAGATGTGTCACGAGTTTGTTCCTTCCAGTGGGTTTGTGGTCTTGCTGACTTCAAGAATGGAGCCATGGACCTTCAGGTGAGTGGTACAGCTCTTAAAGCTCTTAAAGGTGGCATGGACTCAAAGAGTGAGCAGCAGCAAGATTTATTGTGAAGAGCAAAAGAACAAAGCTTCCACAGCATGGAAGGTGGCCCCAGTGGGTTGCCGCTGCTGGCTAGGATGGCCAGCTTTTATTCCCTTATTTGTCCCTGCCCATGTCCTGCTGATTGGTCCGTTTTACAGAGTGCTGATTGGTCCATTTTACAAACCTCTAGCTAGCTACAGAATGCTGATTGGTGCCTTTTTTCAGAGCACTGATTGGTGCATTTCACAAACTTCTAACTAGCTACAGAGCACTGATTGGTGCATTTTTACAGAGCACAAATAGTTGCAGTTTACAAACCTCTTACAAGACAGAGAAGTTCTCCAAGTCCCCACTCGACCCAGGAAGTCCAGCTGGCTTCACATCTCAGTAGGACAGAGTCTAAGGCCTGTTATGGGGCAATTCATTTGTTTGCCTGGGGAGTTATTTTGCCAGTCTGTCTCCTCTTAGTGTCATTTGTCTTCTTGTGGGAGCAGACTGGCTCTCTGGCTTACTTTTTCTCAGACTTTGTTGGTTGTGCCTGTCTTTGGTTGTTTCCATGTTTCAGAGAATCTTACCTGCCATTGACTGGGGGGACATGATTTATGGCCTCTTTTCTTAGATAGAAGGATGAATATGCCACATAGAAGGTAAAGAAGGTGAAGCATAGGAAAGCAAAATACTTTAGAGAAGGCCTATGTTAGTTTCATGATTTTCCATCTGTTTATGAGCTGAGCTATCTTCTGTCGGTAATTGCCGATACTTACTTAATGCCATTATTTGGGAGGTGGTGTGTCTAGCCACCACTGCCTCTACAGTGGACTGTATGATCCTAAACAGGAGAGGCAATAAACAGGTAAGTATGAGACAGCTGCCTAACATAAGTACTACACTTCCCAGGCGAGTCTTGAATCTGCCAAAAGAGGAAAACCATCCACCAAAAAGATAACCTGGGGTCCAACTTTCCCAGGTTTGGACTGGAACATGGGCTAATTTTCTAATTTTGGCAGTAATTTCCATAAATGCCTCCCTCTTGTCATCAATTTTTAAAAAGTTAGGTTAAATTTACCACAGACCCTTCATTCTGAGGCCAGCAAATAATCAAATACCAGTCTGTTTTGATACATTGCATTTCTCATCTGTGTAGATTGTACAGCTAATAAATCTAAAGCATTAGATGTTTCATTAGCTATAATTTATAATACTGCTTGTAACTTAATGATGTGATTAATCATGTAGATGGGAGTATGGTATCCCCATGAACCATCTTGCACCCAGGGGCTGGGCCATAATATCAGGGGAACCAGCCCCTAATATTTCAATGTAGGTGTTTTCTATTTTTTTTGTGTTGGCTGGTCTGAGTAATAAAGAGAAAGAGTACAAAGAGAGAAATTTTACAGCTGGGTCTCCAGGGGTGACATCACATCATCACATATTGGTAAGACTGTGATGACAACCCCAAGCTGCAAAACCAGCAAGTTTTTATTAGGGATTTTAAAAGGGGAGGGGGGGTACGAACAGGGATTAGGTCACAAGGATCACATGCTTCAAAGGTCCATAAAGATCACAAGGTGAAGGCAACATTAGAATTACTGATGAGGGTCTATGTCTCACTGCACACATACTGTTTTGATAAACATCTTAACAGGAAACAGGGTTCGATAGCAGAGAACTGGTCTGACTAGAATTTACCAGGCTGGAATTTCCCAATCCTAGTAAGCCTGAGGGTACCGCATGAAACCAGGGTGTATTTCAGTCCTTATCTCAACCACATAAGACAGACACTCCCTGAGCGGCCATCTATACACCTACCCCCAGGAATGCATTCCTTCCCCAGGGTTATTCCTTGCTGGGAAAAGAATTCAGCAATATTTTCCTACTTGCACATTCGTTTATAGGCTTTTGCAAGAAAAAAAAAAAAACGTGACTCTATTCTGCCTGACCCAGCAGGCAGTCAGGCTTTACAGTTATCTTCCCTTGTTCCCTGAAAATTGCTGTAATTCTGTTCTTTTTCAGGGTGCAATGATTTCATATTGTTCAAACACACATGTTTTACAATCAATTTGTGCAATAGTGGTCCTGAGGTGACATACATTCTCAACTTACAAAGATAATGTGATTAAGAGATTAAAGCAAAGACAGGCATAAGAAATTATAAGAGTAGGCTGGCG
>NW_016822988.1:4780-10983 GCF_001698545.2 Rhinopithecus bieti | reverse complement strand
ATAAACAGGATACCCTAAAGTTTCTCCTTGCTTTAAGGGTAACAGGAAGAAGGGTGGTTTAATAATACCTAATACACAAGCTCCTGTCAATTTTTCTGGCAGCTATCTGTAGGCTTGCTGACCATAGATCCAAGAGAGGCCTGCAGAATGATTTAAAGAAGGGAACCTAGAAAATGGGTTAAAATGAGATGGATTTGAGCTATTTTCACCCCTTTTGTCTTCTCCCTGCCTTAAAGTGTTTCCAATAGTTTAGGAAATTTGTAGCACGGTTACCCTAAGCAAGTCAATTCACCTATAGAGTTTGTATAGGCAGTCCCCCAATGAGCTATGCAGTCTTCTCCTAGAATACAAGTCTTTAAAAGCCAAGTATTAGAGCTAATAGGGGTTGATTCTGGAGCATCTGTAGCAGAGACACCTAATGTGTAGTTGTCCTAGGGGAGAAATACTTTTGCCTTACAGGATCACCTATCTCCCATGTCAGTACCTCCACATACATAACATGAGGTAACTCCTAGATTTTCTGCTATATTTTCAGCTAATTGGACAAAGAGGTTTTTTGTGGTAGAAAATTGTTCATGAATTACTTGGTTAATATCTCACTGAATGACTTGAAAATTTTAAGTCAATGCTGGGGTTTATAAGCTTGGGTCTTTTTGACTATATAAAAATATACGGTGTTATTCATAGCCAGTGTACTGGAATATTTAATGCCTAATTTCTTCAGCTCAGGACTCGCCTCTTTTTTTCAGCTGCATTGTTGTATTTAACTGGGACTTCAGTGCCTATTTCCCAGTTAGGTGAATCTGGATTATTAATAATAAATTCAATGAGACCACAGGCATTTTCTGTTACACAATTGTCATAGTCATACCAATTTCTGGAGAGGATTTTAGTGAAGTGTATGTCTTGAGGCGACAGGATATCACTAATCCACCAAGGGATATGACTATTTATAATCAACTATTTTTTGGAGTCAGGAATGTAACAGCTACAAGAAGCACATGCTGACATGAGTCTAGGGCGAGGGTTTCCATAACAGATTGGAGCTACTGTTACTATTTTGGCCTTAAGGAGTATTCTTGTTACCTGACAGGCATCTAAATACAGGTGCACGCTGCCCCTGTTAGTGGAGGGTACCCAGGTTGAATTGTAAAGAGCTCTTTTTTCAGACCTTTCACGAATCTTAGACCATGTTCCAGGTAAAAGTTTGGGGTCACAGCAGACATAGGGCTGATTATCACCAAGCTCACAGATTGAATATGGGTGCACATAGAAAACTCATTTGCTTTCCCTCCCTTTGTAAGTTTGACACGATAGTTAATATAAGCAAAAGAAAGAGTAATGTCTTCACACTAGGCACAGGCAGAGTATGTTCCTTTCTAAAAGCAAGGGTTGGCAACAATGGCAGTATAGCAATAGAACAGTAAACATTACTAGAATAGGAATAAGTATTAAAATATCAGTGCATATCTACTTTACTTATCTACTGAACACTCCTCATGCTTCGGCTGGGCATAGAGTAGTCAGCTTCCAGTTGTGTGAGGACAGCAGGGTTTGGCGATTTTTCATTAACAGTTAGGTCTGAGATCAGGCTGGTCTGGGTTTGGTCTCTGTTGGCAACTCATCTTAGGGTTAGTTTGGTGGGTTCATTGGGGTCTGGCTGGCTGGTCCATGCATTCTAGGCATCAGCTGGCTTTAACACACTATGATGGATCCAGGGAATAACTTCAGCAACCTTAACAGCAGTGGGGCTAGATAATATTATAACAAAGGGTCTGTCCCACATGGGCCCTATTGTGGCTGGATTCCACTTTTTGACCCAGACAGATGCCCTGGCTTGGTACAGGTGAACTGACTAGTTAGGCTTACTCGCAATCTTTCTTGCACCCTGCCTTGCACTTCTCTCACGGTTGTACCTAAAGCTTGCATTTGCCTTCTCAATGTTAGTTCCTGTACTTCTCTGAGATCTCCTTTAATTTGGAAAATAAGAGGGGGAGACCTTTAAAACAGAATTTCATTGGGTGAGTGTCCCCTTTTCTTCTTTGGGATGCATCTGATTCAAGGGAGAACCATGGACAGAGCCAGATCCCACTTTAGGTGGGTTTCTTGACAGAACTTTTAAACAATTGCTTTATTGTCTGGTTCATCTTTTCAACTTTTCCTGAACTCTGGGGACAGTATGCAGTGTGAAGCTTCCATCTTGTTTTCAATAACTGGGATAAGTTTTGAATGACTTCAGCTACAAATGCTGGGCCAGTATCTGACCTGATAGTCAAAGTCACCCCAAATCTAGGGACAATATATGTTAGTAACACCCACATTACTTCTTGGGCCTTTTCAGTTAGGATGGGGAAAGCTTCTACTCACCCAGAATAGGTGCATACAAAGACCAATAAATACTTTAGTCCTCTTAACCGGGATAACTAAGTTAAATCTACCATTAAGTTCTCACAGTGGGTTGAGCCTACTTCTTGTACTCCTGGGGGCCGGACCGGCCCTTGTTTGGGGTTATTCCATGCACAAGTTAATCACTTCTCACAGACAGCAGGGGCAACAGCTGCAAGCTCTGACATGTAAACATGCTGCACTATTAGAACTTCTAAAGCAGACTTTCCCATATGTGTTTCCTCATGAAATTGCTTTACAAAATGAAGGGCCAAAACATTTGGGATAGCTAACCTTCCATCAGAGAACTGCCACCATCTTCCTCTAATATAACCTCTATCTTCTGGAGTAGGGCCTTTTCACTCAGGGATTAGTGCGGTTTTTCCAAAGGTAATGCTCTTGGGAAAAGAGGTAACATTAAAACTTTTTCTGCCAGTGGTGGGACTACCATAGCCACCCACCTCACCTCTCCGTCTGCTTTTCTATTTCCTATGGATTTATAGGACCCATCTGTTTGATGATCTTTGCAATGTATAATGGCTACCTTTTAGGTGCCCAAACAGCATCTAAGAGGTGCAGGATCTCCTTTTATTTTTTTATTTCTTTTCCCGCAGCTGTTAGAAGTCCTCTCTCTAGATGGCTCCATGAGCACACTGTGTAACAAAAGCATATTCAGAATCAGTACAGGTATTAACTATCCTACCTTTTGCTAGTGATAAAGCTCTTGTTAAAGCAATAAGCTCAGCCTTTTGGGAGCACAGGTTCCAGTTGTCAGTGACTGTGCTTCTACCACTGTTCCCTCACCTGACTTAAAATCATTTATCACTACCGCATACCCAGCTCTGCAAACTCTATCTGAAATGAAGCTGCTACCATCTGTAAAATAGTCTAGGTCTGAATTTTCAAAAGGATGATCTTTCAGGTCTTTCCTGCTTGAAAACACTTGATCTACTACATCCTTACAATAATGTGATGGGAATTCTTTTGATTCTTCTATAGGCAACAGACTAGCTGGATTTAGGGTATTCACTGTTTCCACATTTATATTAGGATTTTCATGTAACAGTCTGATAGTTAGCCATTCTTGGATTAGACAGCCAGTGATGCCCCTCTGGTCTAACAGGGTTATTACAGTGTGTGACACCTGAATAGTTAACTTCTGTCCTAGCGTTAATTTGCCAGTCCCCTGGGCCAGCAAGAGAGTTGCCACTGCTGCTTTAAAGCAGTGTGGCCAGCCTAATGCCACTGTGTCTACTTGTTTAGATAAATAGGCCACAGGTCTATGCCATGATCCTAGCATTTGTGTTGAAACTCCTACTGCTGTCTCTTTTCTTTTCATCCACGTACAGGAAGAAAGGTTTAGTCTGATTTGGGATGCCTAAAGCTGGAACCTGTGTTAAGGCTTTTTTGAATTTTTTAAACTCCTTTGCTTGCTCTGTCTCCCAGAGGAGGGACTCTTTCTTATCCCACTTTGTAGCTTCATATAGAGGCTTAACTAAAAGTGAGAAATTTGGGATCCAAATGCAGCAGAACCCCGCTGCACCTAAGAATCCTGATTTGGCGCCCTGTGGTGTGAGTAGGGAGTGTACACACGGCCTCTTTCTGCTCACCAAGCTCCCTTTGTCCTTTGCTTATTATAAAACCTAAATATTTAACTTTAGGACAACAGATGCAAGCCTTTTTTTTTTTTTTTAAACTTTGTATCCAGCCTTCTATAAGACACTGAAGAGTTCCTCCATGCCTCTTTGGCAATCCTTCTAATTTGGGGAGCTTTTTTTGATGTCACTGTGTGACTGGCTAATGAAGGCAGTATTTACCATTTTCTACCTGTGTGTCAGGTGGAGTATAGAGCCAGTGGGTTTCACACAGCCGCTCACAGAACTGGCTGGGACTCTCATCGGGCTTTTGAAGGACTTCTGAAACTTTCCCTGTGTGCATTGCTTTTCTTCCCTCTGACTTTGGCCCATTTAGGAGTGCCTCCATATACC
Organism: Rhinopithecus bieti; assembly: GCF_001698545.2. Taxonomy (NCBI): domain Eukaryota; kingdom Metazoa; phylum Chordata; class Mammalia; order Primates; family Cercopithecidae; genus Rhinopithecus; species Rhinopithecus bieti. The sequence goes on along the minus strand of NW_016822988.1, from coordinate 6,610 downwards.
TCTGTAGGCATTCTAAATGATCAGGGTTGTTTGGGTCTCAGTTTGGGTCGGTGTCAGGGAACTGGGCTTCCGCATACTGCCTAGAATCATTTATGCATTCAGGTGCGTTGTTTTCTAGCCAGTGGAGGGCTGCTTGCACCACTCTTTGCTTTTCTTCTGTACTAAATAAATGACTAGCAGTTGCTGACAGTCTGGCCAGGTAGGACTATGAGTCAAAAAGATTGTTCTCATTGTGTCAATTATTGCCTGTGGCTTTTCTGTGTATGATGGGTTATGGTGTTTCCTGTTTAAAAGGTCAGTAGTGGAGAAGAGGAGATAAGAGTAAGTTTGTTCTCCACCTTGTACCCGGCCTTGATCATCAAGGTAGACTTGTGTCCGCATCTCTCTGAGCCACATTTGCAGAGCTCGGTAACCGCTGGACCTAAGATGTTTGCCTCCCTCATCCTATTTTTCCCTCCTAGTCTTAGGTGGCAAGGATGCAGCTTCTTCCTGCTGTGGAGATGCCCCGCTACTTTCTGAGCTTGTTTCTTCGGAAGACAACTGCCCTTCCCCTTGTCTAAGCCTTGCTTAGGACGGGTATAGAGGGGCATACGGGGGAGGATTTTCTAGCTCCTCCGAAGGAGCCTGCAAAATCGTTTTTTCTTGGCTCTTTTGCTTACCAGTCTCCTCCAAGGGCTTACATGATACAGTCTTTTTGATCCCTTTTGGGCCAGCTCGGGCGACTAGGGTCTTATAATATTCAGCCATGCAGATTACTAGCCACTTAGGGCGAGTTTGGGTTGTATTTAACCTGGAATCAGTATATGGAAATCGATCTGGGTGTCCATGCTAATGTGTTGCCCCTGTTATTATTTCAAACGCCCTGCTGGTGATTCTCTGATTAAGGGTGCCCTCTGGTGGCCAACCTAGATAGCCAAAACTAGGCTATCTGTTACACAGAGCATTCTTAACCTTTAAGCGGGGGAGTCAGCTTCACTCCATTTTCCCCAGAAAATCCTTTCCTTTCAGAAGTGGGAGGGGTGATAATGCTGGGCAGAACCAGACTGATCTGACACTTCATGATCTTTGTAGTTGCGTACAAATTTTAGGATTTTTATTTTCTATTTCTGTGAAGACTGTCATTGGTATTTTGATAGGCACTACATTGAGTCTGTAGATTGTTTTGGGTGAACGTGAAAATTTTGTTTCTTTTTGTGTGTCTTTTTCAATTTCCTTTATCAATGCCTTTAGTCTTCATTTTAGAAATCTTTGAGTTTAGTAGTATTTATTTCTAGGTATTTTATTTATGGAGCTGTTTTAAATGGAACTGGTTCATTGATCTTTTTCAGGTTATTTGCTATTGCTGTATGTAAATGGTAATTTTTACATGTTGATTTTATTTTTTGCAACATAACTGCATTTGTTTTTGAATTTCTACAGTATTTTTGGTGTTTAGATTTTTCTGTAGGTTCATGTCTTCTGTGAATAAGGATAATTTGGTTATTTTTTAATAATTTGAATAGGTTTTATTTCTCTTTCCATAATTGCTCTATGACTTTTGTGCACTATGTTGAATGAAAGTGGGCATCCTTGACTTGTTCCATATCTTTGAGGACAAAGTCTTTCAATTTCTCCCTGTTTGGCATCTGTTAAAGCAATTACATTGTGTTTGTTCTTGACTCTTTAATGTGATACATCAATCACATTTATTAAATTTTTTTGTTTGAACCATTCCTGCATGCAGTAGGTGAGTCCTCTTTTAGGGAGATTATGATGATGAAAAAGATCATGTTGAATGATCTTTTTGTAGTATTGCAGAACTCAATTTGCTAGTTTTTTTTTTTTTTTTTT
>NW_016822988.1:0-4149 GCF_001698545.2 Rhinopithecus bieti | reverse complement strand
CTACCATTCCAGATTATTAAAGGCCCACTGGTTATTCCACTTGCTGCTTTTTTTTGGATTCCTATGGATAAATGTTGATTGAAATTTGTTTTATTTCCCGAAAGTCTATAATTTATTAATTCTCTCGTAAAAAATCCACACAATGACTGCTGACAATGTCACTGCAGAATTGCTACTTCTTCTGTTTTTCACCCAGTCTCCACCTTGCCTATTGCCAGCACCATCATTGGCCTTTGCAGTCTTCGTGACTTTCTTTGTTCTGTTCTCACATTCCACTTGCTGTTTCCTTGAGGTCTTTTTCTTCTCACACGGACTGTGTCTTGCACGCCTATGTTTGGGTTCATTTTTCTTTGCATAAACTGAAGATGTGTAAATCGTGCCAAAACCAGTCGTCTTGCTACCACCAAAGTGAGTTCTGAATATGAATACCAAGAGGACATCCTGGCTGGGCACAGGGGCTCACTCCTCTAATCCCAGCACTTTGGGAGGTTGGGGTGGGTGAATCACTTGAGGCCAGGAGTTCGAGACCAGCATGGCCAACATCATGAAACCTCGCCTCTACTAAAAATACAAAAATTAGCCAGATGTGGTGACACATGCCTGTGATCCCAGCTACTTGGGAGGCTGAGGCAGGAGAGTTGTTTAAACTGGGAGGTGGATGTTGTAGTGAGCAAAGATTGCGCCACTGCACTTCAGCCTGGGTGACAGAGCAAGACTCCATTTAAAACAAAAACAAAAACAGGACATCCTCTGTGTGGTCTTGTCCATTTTGGCTAGCTTTTCCTGAATTTCTGTCTTAGATACTGCTGCCTTCCTGGGGTGAAGGACATCGATGACCATTTGTTGCCTCTGAAGAAGTTGGTAGCTCATGACCTTCCTGTGTAGATAGTTACCGTGTCATTCATGTTGACAGCTGAGTGCACTGGTGCAATCATAGCTCACTGCAGCCTTGAACTCCTGGGCTCCACAGCAATCCTCCCAGTTTAGCCTCTGGAGTAGGTGGCACTGCAGACACATACCACCACACCCAGTTCTTTTTATTCTTTTGTAGAGAATGGGTCTTGCTATGTTGCCCAGGCCAATCTCAAACTTCTGTCCCCAAGTGATCCTCCTGCCTCAGCCTCCTAAAGTGCTGGAATTATAGGCATGAGCCACTGCACCAAGCCTCGTTTCCATTTTCTAAATATGTCTTTCCGTGCCAGAAAACAGGCACCTACAGACACCTGTGCCATCTGCTCAGCTGCTTTGCTCTAAATATAAGGCCCTGTGTCAACAGGAGGCAATATACCAGGCATTTAAACAGTGCATTAAGAGAAACAATCTGAACATGGCCACCAACCAACCAAAAGGGTTTATGTTTGTCAACAATACATAGAAACTGAATCAAGAGTGGTGCAATAATTCAGCAAAACACGTGTGAACCCAGAAAGTCTGAGACAGTTCTCAGTTAACTTGGAAAGTTTCTTTTGCCAAGGTCGAGGACGTGCCCGTGACACGGCCTCAGGGAGTCCTGACGACATGTGCCCAAGGTGGTCGGGGCACAGCTTGGTTTTACACATTTTAGGGAGACATGAGCCATCAATCAACATATGTAAGAAGTACATTGGTTTGCTTTGGAAAGGCGGGACCACTTGAAGCAAGGGCTGGAAGACTTGAAGTGGGAGGGGGCTTTCAGGTCACAGATGGTGAGACACAAACGGTTGCATTCTTTTGAGTTTCTGAGGAGTCTTTCTGAAAGAGGCGATCAGATGTACGTCTATCTCAGTGAGCAGAGGGGTGACTTTCATTAGAATGGGAGGCAGGTTTGCCCTGAGCAGTTTCCAGCTTGAGTTTTCCTGAGTCATTTTGGGGGCCCAGGATATTTTCCTTTCACACATGCTAGCACTGAGTGACATAGCAATTGGTCTCCTGGCAGTCTGGAAATTTCAGCAACAGCTGATAAGCCATTGCCTCTCCTGAGCAGCCAAGTTCTAGAAAGCAAAGGGAAGTAGGCATTAGCAACCTGGGAGGAGCACTGCTTTGATTCCCCCAGAATGTGCCAGAGCGTTGATGAAGTCTCTTATTTCCTTCTTAATTCAGCCTCTTGATTTAGGTATAAACACTTGTGTGAGATTGCCCAGAGCTGCCATAAAAATCACCATAAACTTGGTGGTTTAAGAAAACAGACGTTCATTCTTCCACCACTCTGGAGGCTAGAAGTTCAGAAATCAAGGTGCTTCCTCGGAGGCCCTGGGTAGAATCTATCCTTGCCAATCCTTGACATTCCTTGGCTTGTGGACACATCACTCCAATTTCTGCCTTTGTCATGACATGAAAGTCTACGCCCTGGGTCTTTAAAGCTTTCTCTCCTTATATAGAGAGATTATAGTCATACAGAATTCAGAACCCACCTTCATCTAGTATGACCTTGTTCTCTCTTGATGGCATCTTTAAAGACCCTGTTTCCAAATAAAGTCTGATGCACAGGTACCAAGGTTTAGGACTTTAATGTAACCTTTGAGGAGGTCATAATTTAATCTGTTGCACCCCTGTATACCAAGAAGAGTACCTGGGACTTGAAATACTCTGTTACTTGCTCAGGAGGACACAGCTTAGGTGTTCCTGGGCTGGGACTGGCACCCTAGCCATGCCAACCCCAAATTTCCATGTACATCAACCCTATAATGTTGAAGTAGGAGGCAGGACTTGACCCCAGAGGTCAGGGTTGGACACCAGACCAGATTGAGGGCTAGCTAAAACAGGGCAGACTAAAGCAGCTTTCAGTCAGACACGCCCACCTGTGTGCCATGTCAATTTACCATTGCCACGGCAACACCTGGGCGTTACCAACCCTTTCCATGGCAATGACGCAATAACTCAATGATTACTACCCTTTCCCTAGAAACTTCTATATAACCCACCCCTTAATATGCATGCAATTAAAAAGAGTTATACACTTTAGGAGGTCAATGTGGGCAGATCGTTTGAGGTCAGGAGTTTGAGACCAGGCTGACCAACATGGTGAAACTCCATCTCTACTAAAAATACAAAAAAATTGGTCGGGTGTGGTGGCACATGCTTGTAATCTCAGCTACTCTGGAGGCTGAGGCAGGAGAATTGCTTGAATATGGGAGGCAGAGTTTGCAGTGAGCCGAGATCGTGCCACTTGCACTCCAGCCTGGGTGACAGAGTGAGACACTATCTCAAACAAGGAAAAAAATAAAAATAACAATAAATGGGTATAAATATGACTGCACAACTGCCCTGAGCTGCTACTCTCTCTCTGCCTAGAGGGTAACCATGTTCTGCAGGAGCAGTCACAAAGCTGTAACACTGTTGCTTCAATAAAGCAGTTTTCCTCTACCTCTGGTTTACCCTTGACTTATTTCCTGGGCTAAGCCAAGAACCCTTGTGGGCTAAGCCCCACTTTGAGACTCACCTGCCCTCCATCAGTGTCTCTCAAATGTGTAACCCCAGGAGTAACATAATCAGGTGTGTTCATCAATTTGCAATTGCAAAAATGTGGAACCAGCCCAAATGCCACCAATCAACAGGTGCATAAAGAAACTGTGGCATATATATATACAAAGAAATACTAATCAGCCATGAAAAGTAATGAATCAATGGCATTTGCAGCAACCTGGATCAGTTTGGAAACTAAGTGAAGTCACTCAAAAATGGAAAACCAAACATTGTATGTTCTCACTTATAAGTGAGAGCTAAGCTATGAGGATGCAAAAGCCTAAGAATAACACAATGAACTCTGGAGACTCTGGAGGAAAGGGTAGGAAGGGGGTGAGGGATAAAAGACTATAAACTGAGTGCATTGTATACTGCTGAGTGATGGGTGCACCAAAATCTCACAAATCACGACTGAATAACTTACTTATGTAGCCAAACACCACCTGTTCCCTCAAAACCTATGGAAATAAAAAAATTAGAAAATTATGTGTGTTTGACTTATTTCAAGGGACCTATACTGTTGCACTGTCTTTGCTAAAGAGTAATATGAAAGTGTCAACTGAAATACAAATAACTGTTGTAATATTAACTATCAACGAAGGATATCTTTTTCCTAAGTGATTTGGTGCAACCATATTAGATCTTATTTGTCCACAAAAGAATTCCTTACAAAGGCTGAGCAATTTCTCTGCCACTCTTTGTTATAAT
>NW_016822987.1:0-556 GCF_001698545.2 Rhinopithecus bieti | reverse complement strand
TAGATAGTTTCCTTCTAGTTTTAATCTGGGGATATTCATTTTTTCTCCATAAGCCTTGATGGGCTCCCAAATGTCTTTTCACAGATTCTACAAAAGCATTTCTCCAATGAGCTGATTCAAAAGAAAGGTTTGTCTCTCAGATGAAACTACACATCAACAAACAGTTTCACAGATTTTCTAGTAGTAATTTGGGGATATTCAGTTTTTCCCCACAGGGCTCAAGGGCCTCACAAATGTCCCTTCACACCTTCTACAAAAAGAGTGTCCCCAAACTCCTGCATCAAAGTAAATGTTTAACTCTGTGAGATAAATTCAAGCATCACCAAACAGTTTCACAGATAGCTTTTTTCGAATATTTTTCTGGTGATAGTCACTTTCTTTCCATCAACCTCAAAGGGCTCCCAAATTTCTTTTTTGCAGATTCTACAAGAAGAGTGTTTCCAACCTGCTGAATCAAAGAAAAATTTAACTCTGTGAGATAAACCCACACATCACCAAACTGTTTCACAGATAACTTCTTTCGAGTTCTTATCTGGGGATATTTTGTTTTCCCCCA
>NW_016822986.1:0-557 GCF_001698545.2 Rhinopithecus bieti | reverse complement strand
TCCACACTTTCGGGCCCGCCCCCGGCCTCAGTCTCCACCCCTGGCCTCCGGGTGGTGTGGCCAGGTGGCTTCCACGCTCCCCACGCCGCCCGCCCACCTGGGCTCACACCTGCCCTCTGAGCAGAGGGTGGTGGTCAGGCTGTCCCCTCCCGAGGGGGCCTTAACTGGGGACCCAGTCCGGGGTTTCAGGGACCGCCCCCTTGGATTCTGACTTTCCGCCTCTCCTCAGCCCCGCCCCCGGACTCAGGCCCCGCCCCCAGCCCGAGGGTCCACTCTAGCCTCAGAGCCGGGTGGTAACTGAGGATCACAGCCTTAGCCTCAGGTCTTGGGCTTCTCCACCCTCTCCGTGCTCCACCACCTGGCCTCAGTGTAGAGGCTCAGGCCACCCACCTTCATCCTCAACCTCAGGCACTGTCTGCTTGCCCAGAGCCTCTTCGGCCTGCCCCTGGTCTCAGGGTAGAATGGTCAGGCCTTTTCCATCTCCTCCGCCCCCGCCGCAGGTACCTCTCCTCTACAGGCACACTGCCTGCCCCGCCCCCGCCCCCGCCCCCGCCCCC
>NW_016822985.1:0-555 GCF_001698545.2 Rhinopithecus bieti | reverse complement strand
CACCACTACCACCATCATAACCACCATCACTACCATCACCATCACCACCACACCACTACCATCACCATCATCACCACCACCATCATCACCACCATCACCACCATCACCACCACCACCATCACCACCACCACCACCAACACCACCATCACCATCACCACCACCACTACCATCACCACCATCGCCACCACCACCATCATCACCACCATCACCACCATCACCACCACCACCATCACCACCACCACCACCAACACCACCACCACCATCACCACCACCATCATCACCACCACCACCATCACTACCATCACCATCACCACCTCCATCGCCATCATCACCACCACCACCACCATCACCATCACCACCACCACCACCACCACCATCACCATCACCACCATCACCACTACCACCACCACCATCACTGCCACCATCACCACCATCACCACCACCACCATCACCACCCTCACCACCACCACCACCACCACCCCCACCACCCCTACCACCACCATCACCACCACCACCACCACCACCATCACCACCACCACCATCACCACCACCATC
>NW_016822984.1:0-1425 GCF_001698545.2 Rhinopithecus bieti | reverse complement strand
GAGCAAATACCACTCAGGCCTCAGTCAAGAAGTTTTTACACTGGCAGACCTTCCATTGACGTCGAGTGACGTCCACTCGGGCGAAGCTACAGAATCAGGTCTTGGGAGGGTTTATTTATCTAGAAAACTGAATCAGAGTTGGACTGAAAAGCAGAAGACTGTGACGTATCTACACAGGAGTGGGGAAAATTTATCTTTCCAGTTTTCAGAACCTTGTTGGGGCATCTCCTCATGTGGTTTATTCAGAATGGTGATGTTGAAAGTGCTTGGACTTGGCAGAAACCTGCTGTCTTTTATGGCCTTTGATCATGGATCTTTGTAAATCTGTACCACAGCCAGCCTGCTCCTTTCTCCTTCCGCTCCGAGGCCTCCTGTAAAAGAGGGTGTGTACCTGAAGAAGCTTTGGCTTCGCAGAGCTCCAGGCATTCAGTGAGACCTTCTCCCTGGTTGAGGCAGGATTAAAAGGTCAGGAATATTCAAAATACAGACTAGGGTGAGCTATGCTGGGCATCTAGATTCTAAGCATGGCTTCAGCTGCATTTCACTTTTTTTATTTTTATTTTTTATTTTTTTTTTAGAGTTAGGATCTTGCTCTATCACCCAGGCTGAAGCACAGTGGTGCAATAATAACTCACTACAGCCTCAAACTCCTGGGCTCAAGTGAGCCTCCCCACTCAGCCTCCCGAGTAGCTGAGACTATAGGCACACTTGGCTAATTTTTTTTTTCTTATTTTTTTGTAGAGACAGTATCTCACTATGTTGCCCAGACTAGTCTTGGAACTCCTGGCTTCAAGAAGTCCTCTGACCTCAACCTCCCAAATTGCTGGGATTACAGACGTGAAACACTCTGTCTGGCTTATTTTGATTATCATTTAGTGGGAAATCTTTTCTAATTTCTCTGATAATTTTTTCTTTTGACCCATAGATTTTTCAGAAGCGTGTTTTTTGGTTTTTGTTGTTGTTGTTGTTGTTTTGTTTTTGTTTTTGTTTGTTTGTTGTTGTTGTTGTTGAGATGGAGTCAAGCTCTTGTTGCCCAGGCTGGAGTGCAATGGTGTGATCTCAGCTCACCACAACCTCCGTCTCCCGGGTTCAAGTGATTCTCCTGCCTCAGCCTCCCGAGTAGCTGGGATTACAGGCGTGTGCAACCACGCCTGGCTAATTTTGTATTTTTAGTAGAAATGGGGGTTTCTCCATGTTGGTCAGGCTGGTCTTGAACTCCTGACCTCAGGTGATCCGCCCGCCTCGTCCCCCCAGAGTGCTGGGATTACAGGCGTGAACCACCACACCCAGCCTGTGTTTAATTTTCAAATATTTGTGGCTTTCCTAATTATTTTACTGTTACTAATTTCTGATTTAATTCCATTATAGTCAGAGAATATACTTTACATACTTTCAAAATTTTAAAGTTTATTGAGGTCTTTTTTT
>NW_016822983.1:0-443 GCF_001698545.2 Rhinopithecus bieti | reverse complement strand
GAAGGAGGAGGAGGAGAGGAGAAGGAGGAGGAGAGGGAGGAGAAGGAGGAGGAGAGGGAGGAGAAGGAGGAGGAGGGGAGGAGAAGGAGGAGGAGGTGGAGGAGAAGGAGAAGGAGAGGGAGGAGGAGAAGGAGGAGGAGAAGGAGGAGGAGGAGGTGGAGGAGAAGGAGGAGGAGAGGGAGGAGAAGGAGGAGGAGGTGGAGGAGGGGGAGGAGGAGAGGGAGGAGGAGGAGGAGGAGGGGGAGGAGGAGGAGAAGGAGGAGGAGGAGGAGGAGGAGAGGGAGGAGGAGGAGGAGGAGGAGGAGGAGGAGAGGGAGGAGAAGGAGGAGGAGGAGGAGAAGGAGAAGAAGAAAGAAAATAAGAAGAAAAGAAAATCTTTCTAGTACTAGGAGGAAAAGAAAGTAAATGCCCAGGATTCCACTTCCTTTCCCACCTCTAGATAA
>NW_016822981.1:0-1708 GCF_001698545.2 Rhinopithecus bieti | reverse complement strand
AACGAACTCTATTGGTCGCACAATACTAGAAGTTCTGGAATCTTACATTTTCTTGGTCTTATTAAAACTGAGAATACACCTCCTGGAAGAAAATGAAGACAGAGAAATCCAGAGCTTTGTTGCAATCAGGCTCTTATGGTTTTCAATCAGTGGCCTCTCTAGGGGTAGGCGTTATTGCCTTGGTAATTCAGGCAAAACATATTTTGTCCTGAATAACTTTGGTAATTGTGACTGTTGATCCAGTTTAGTGGAGGATAAAAACTGTCCTTGTGTGTCAGTGTGTAGTTCTAATCATCATAACAATGAGAAGCAGTAACTAGCCATTACTGAAGCTCAAAATTGTTTAAGGCAGTACATTTCCCCCAACATCTTTGAGAATTAAATAACCATTCATCTGCCCAGAATACAAAGCTAACTTGAAAACCCAGAGATAAGAGTGGTCTTCCAGACCTTTTCTGGGGGGGCATTCTTGCTGAAAATATGAGGAATGTGAAAAAAACAAAATGGACAATCTGGGCCAGATATAAGGTCTGTAACAGCTCTCAACTGGTGGCTTCAAAATTGTTTCTAACTCTTGTGTGGATGAATTTGAGATTGCCATTGGCTTGAAGAGGATCCACAGTAATCCCATGCTGTTTGTCTTGGAATTCAAGTGTCATTTTCAAAGCTCTTTTTATATGCTCTATCTCAGTGTGTCTTTCTTTAGATTTTGTTATTTGCAGTGCCCAAGGAGGCCAAGAGGTACTCTATGAAAACTAAAGATTGATGTAACTCTGGCCAAGTTAAATTGCATGCTGATTTAGGATAACAAAATACCAAAAATATAACTGATGTATTACTTTTTATTAGCAAGAGATTCATTACAGAAGAGTTTATGAATTGTAGGAAAAAGTATTGTGTAAGTTTTTTTGTTTTTTTTTTTTTTGAGACAAGGTCTCACTCTGTCACCCAGACTGGAGTGCAGTGGTGCGATCTCAGCTTACTGCTGCCTTGACTTCCCTGGGCTCAAGTGATCCTCTCACCTCAGCCTCCTGAGCAGCTGGAATTACAGGTCCACATCATCATGCCTGACTAATTTATTTATTTATTTTTTATTTGTAGAGATGAGGTTTTGCCATGTTGCCCAGACTGGTCTCAAACTCCTGAGCTCAAGCAATCCACCGTCCTCAGGCTCCCAAAATGCTGGGTTTACAGGCAAGAGCCACCACACTCAGTTTTGTGTAAGTAATTTCAACAAGCATCAGAGAAATTGAGGTTGAGGTAACTTATGGAGCATTTTGGATTGGTATAGTACCATTTCAAATAATATTTCATTAATTTGGAAAGTTTTACATGTTCCCCTGTTTAGAGCTATTTAGAAGTGAGTAGAAAAGACTTTTGGGAATGCATGATAAGTTTACTAATGACAATTTTGCTCTCCATGGGTTGTAAAGCCACTCTGCTTTGCTTTTCTGGTAACGATCTTCAGTGAGAAAAAAAAGTAAATTGCTCAGTCCTTTAATATTTTTTTTCTAGGGCTTTCTGTCATTTATGAATGAGATTACAAGTGGCTCTCTTGTGTTTTATGCCTCAATGCAATGTACTAAAGCACAAGGGAAAGTGGGTCATAGGTGGCCTTTGTAATGACACTGTGTTTCAGGAAGGTCATCCATTCTTACTTTCAGCTGATCTCTTTTATTCTTGTGCGTTTAGTGTTGACTCAGGTTGA
>NW_016822979.1:0-2653 GCF_001698545.2 Rhinopithecus bieti | reverse complement strand
CAGATCTGGCCACGCCACACCTCTGTCCTAAGCCCTTCAATTGCTCCTGGCTATCTTCCCACAAAGTTGAGCACCTCATTGGGCCTACAGAGGCAGGTGAGGTCCAGGCCCCTGCTTTGGCTTCAGACTCACTGACTCCCAAGCCACACCCCTTGGCATCTGAGCCCCAGCAAGCTGGTCAGTTTGCTGTCGCACCTCACCACCTTTGGCCAGGCAGTGTCCTTCCTTTGCCAGGAAGGCCCTTGCTGTCCCTGCCTGTTCTTTGAGTGTCTGAGAAGCCTCCCTGCACTTCCCACCGCCTCTGCCCCATTGGTGGGGTGCTGGTGGCAGGTATTCCCCCACTTTTCCAGACAGCAGACTGAGTCCTGAGAAGGCTCCCCATCAGTTCACAAGCTCCTTAAGGGTAGGATCTATGTCTTGCTCATCTGTGATGAGCTGGTGGCCAGAGCAGAGAAGGGAGAGATGAGAGAAAAGAAAGAGGAAAAAAACAAGTAGAAACAGAGAGAGAGGCTGGGTGCAATGGCTCACACCCGTAATCCTAGTACTTTGGGAGGCTGAGGCGGACAGATCACTTGAGGTCAGGAGTTCGAGACCAGCCTGGCCAATATGGCAAAACCCCCTCTCTACTAAAAATACAAAAATTAGCCAGGTGTAGTGGTAATCCCACCTGTAATCCCAGCTACTGGGGAGGCTGAGACACGAGAATCGCTTGAACCCAGGAGGCAGAGGTTGTACTGAGCCGAGATCATGCCACTGCACTCCAGCCTAGGTGACAGAGCTAGACTCCATCTCAAAAAAAAAAAAAAAAAAAAAAAGGAAAGATGAATGGGAACATCCAGCCACCTGGGCCTGCAACCCTCAGGGTCCCATTGGCTGAGCCCTGTCCTTTCACTCCCGTTTGTTTTATGCCTGGCCCATCTCTCTTGTGTTGCTTGGCTGGCCCCTGTTGTGATCCTATAGCCACGGGCTTCACTGTAGGTTTCTGAACCCTGGCTAGCTTACACCAGCTGTGAGAGCTGATTGCTGGAATCCCCATCCCCCGCTGTATTCAGTGAAGTCAGGTTGGTAGCTTGAAATTGACCACAGTGAGAGCATTAACTCCACGGATATCAGCAAATGCTATAAATCAGAGCTACCCCACCCAGCCCGTGTCCTAGATTTGGATATTAAACATTCACCAGTGCACCACTGCCTGAGTCTCTCTCCTTCTCTGCACTTTCAGAGGGACTATCCCTCTCCCATCTCAGGCTGGTTCCCCCATGTTCTGGGTTCCCACCACCCACCCCCTGCTCTAAGGAAGGCTCTACCATCTATATACCACCCCTCCTGTCTCTATCTCTTGCCTCACTCTCAGTACTCAGTACGACTTGAAGGTCAATGTCCTTCCCTTTGGCAGCCAAATTTGCTCAAGACTCTGCTGTCTTAAATCTACCAGCTGGGTGCGGTGGCTCATGCCTATAATCCCAGCACTTTGGGAGGTCAAGAGATCGAGACCAGCCTGGCCAACATACTGAAACCCCGTCTCTACTAAAAATACAAAAATTAGCTGGGTGTGGTGGCGGGCACCTGTAGTCCCAGCTACTTAGGAGGCTGAGGCAGGAGAATCACTTGAACCTGGGAGGCAGAGGTTGCAGTGAGCTGAGATGGCAGCACTGCACTCCAGCCTAGGCGACAGATGGAGACTCCATCTCAAAAAAAAAAAAAAAAAAAAAAAAAAAAAAAGAAATAAAAGAAAAAAACTAAATCTACCACATCCTTCTGTCACTCTTCCTCTCTCATCTCTCCATTACAACTTCATTTCTCAGACTGTCCACCTCTTGTGTTGCTCACACCCTTCTCTAGCCACTGTGGAATCATCCCTTATCAACACAGGCGTTGTGGCTAAACCCAAGGGGCAGTTTGGCCGGGCGCAGTGGCTCATGCCTGTAATCCCAGCACTTTGGGAGGCCGAGGTGGATGAATCACTGAGGTCAGGAGTTCAAGATCAACATGGCCAACATGGTGAAACCCTGTCTCTACTAAAAATGCAAAAATTAGCCAGGCGTGGTGGCGGGCACCTGTAATCCCAGCTACTCGGGAGGCTGAGGCAGGAGAATTGCTTGAATCCAGGAGGCGGAGGTTGCAGTGAGCTGAGATTGTGCCAGTGCTCTCCAGCTTTGGCGACAGAGTGAGACTCCGTTTCATAAATAAATAAATAAATAAATAAATAAAACAAAACCAAGTGGCAGACTCAGCCTTCATCTCTGTGCCTTCTGGGAGGCGGGGACCCTGGTGGCTTCCTCCTCTTGAAGTTCTTTTCCCTTGGCTTTGATGACATGGCACTTGCGTGGTCAACCTCCTCTTCTTGACCTTTTTTTTTTTTTTTTTTTGAGATGCACTTTCGGTCTTGTTGCCCAGGCTAGAGTGCAGTGGCATATCGGCTCACTGCAACTTCTGCCTCCCGAGTTCAAGCAATTCTCCTGCCTCAGCCTCCTGAGTAGGTGGGATTACAGGTGTGCACCACTGCCCCTGGCTAATTTTATATTTTTAGTAGAGATGAGGTTACACCATGTTGGTCAGGCTGGTCTCTAACTCCTGACCTCAAGTGATCCACTGGCCTTGGCCTCCTGAAGTGTTGGGATTACAGGCGTGAGCCACCGCGCCCGGCTTCTTT
>NW_016822978.1:0-572 GCF_001698545.2 Rhinopithecus bieti | reverse complement strand
TGCTACCGAGGCCCGCGCGCTTCCCCAGGGCCTCCCGGGCGGGGCCGGGCCAGGGAGTGCCCGCCGCGCCCGGCCCCTGGCCCTCCCGCCCGCCGCGCCTGTGTGCACTTTCGCGGAGCCACTAATCCCCCGAGAGAGCCGATTTGTAGTGAGGAGTATCTGGAGGGGGCGAGGCCGGCCCATGTGGGGTTGTGTCATTGGTTTGCAAAGAGAGACCCCGCCTTTGCCCCCCCCAAAAAAAGGAGCGAGGAGTGAGCGACCGGCGACCCTCACCTCGCCTCCCGCCTCGCTCCTGCGCAGCCGGCGGGCACCGGGAGCTGCGGCCAGCGCCGCTTCTTTCCTTTCCTTTTCTCTCCGTTTTCCTCCTCCTTCCCCGGAGGAGAAAACAAATAAAGAAGAGCAAATAGCCGGGAGGCGCTCGGCATCCAGGACGTTCCCTCCCCCGATCCAAGTTGGAATTAGCATCCTCTCGGGGGTGAGCGCGGCGCGGGGCGGGCGCGGGCCAGGGACCCCAGCGCAGCCCCTCTCGGCGGGCGGGAGGGCGCAGGGCCGGGACGCGGGGGGAATTGGGA
>NW_016822977.1:0-573 GCF_001698545.2 Rhinopithecus bieti | reverse complement strand
TAGTTGGCTGCATAAATGTCTTCTTTTGAGAAGTGTCTGTTCATATCCTTTGCCTAGTTTTTGATGGGGTGGCCGAGATCTGGCCACTGCACTCCAGCCTGGGCGACAGAGTGAGACTCCATCTCAAAAAAAAAATTTTTTTTTGTGGGAATCTAAGTCTCTTTGTATGTTTCTAAGGACTTACTTTATGGATCTGGGTGCTCCTGTACTGGGTGCATATCTATTTAGGATAGTTAGGTCTTCCTGTTGAATTGATCCCTTTACCATTATGTAATGGCCTTCTTTGTCTCTTTTGATTTTGATGGTTTAAAGTCTGTTTTATCAGAGACTAGGATTGCAATCCCTGTCTTTTTTTGTTTTCCATTTGCTTGGTAGATCTTCCTCCATCCCTTTATTTTGAGCCTATGTGTGTGTCTGCATGTGTGATGGGTCTCCTGAATACAGCAAACTGAAGGGTCTTGACTCTTTCTCCAGTTTGCCAGTCTGTGTCTTTTAATTGAACCATTTAGCCCGTTTACATTTAAGGTTGATATTGTTATGTGTGAACTTGATATTGTAATTATGATGTTAGCT
>NW_016822976.1:162961-164869 GCF_001698545.2 Rhinopithecus bieti | reverse complement strand
TAAAAAAGCAGAAGGATAAGTTAAGGCATAGAGTCTTTATTAGGTTGTTTTCTTTGCTTGTTTACACAAAGAGTGTTAAGATTTTATCAGCTTAAAATAATGGATTATGAGATAGTATTTGCAAGCCTCATGGTAACCTCAAACCAAAAAACCTACAACAGATATAAAAAAATTAAACGCAAAAAGCTAAATCATATTACCAGAGAAAATCACTTTCACTAAAAGAAAGACAGAAAGGAAAGAAGGAAAGGAAAACTACAAAACAATCATAAAACAAATAAAATGGCAGGATCAAGTCCTTACTTATCAAAATAACGTTGACTGTAAATAGATTAAACTCTCCAATCAAAAGACAAAGTGGCTCAATGGATGAAAAACCAAGAATCAGTGATTTGTTGCCTATAAGAAACATACTTCACCCATAAAGAAACACAAAAACTGAAAATAAAGGGATGGAAAAAGATATTACATGCCAATGGAAACCAAAAAATAGCAGGAGTAGCTATATTTATATCAGGCAAAACAGATTTCAACACAGAAACTCTAAGAAGAGACAAAAAAAGGTCACTATGTAATGAGAAACAGGTCAATTCAGCAAGAGGATATGAAAATTTTAAATATTTATGCACCCAACACTGGAGCACTCAGATTTATAAAGCCAATAGTATTAGAGCTAAAGAGACAAACAGACCCCAATACAATGATAGCTGGAGGCTTCAACGCCCTACTTTCAACATTGGACAGATCTGGCTTTCAGAAAATCGACAAAGAAACATCAAACTTATTCTGCACTATAGACCAAATGGACCTAATGGATATTTACAGAACATTTCATTCAACAGCTGCAGGATACAGATTTTTTCCCTCAGCACACGGATTATTTTCAAGCATAGACCATATGTTAGGTCACAAAACAAGTCATAAAACATTTTTAGAAAATTGAAATATTATCAAGCATCTTCTCTGACCACAATGGAATAAAACTAGAAATCAATAACAAAAGAAATTTTGGAAACTATACAAATACATGGAAATTAAACAATATGCTCCTGAATGACAAATGAGTCAATGAAGAAATTATGAAGGAAATTGAAAATTTTCTTGAATCAAATGATAATGGGAACAAAACATACCAAAATCTATGGGATACAACAAAAGCAGTACTAAGAGGGAAGTTTATAGCTATAAGTGCCTACATTAAAAAAGAAGAAAAATGCCAAATAAACAACATAATGATGCTTCTTAAAGAACTAGGAAGGCAATAACAAATCAAACCCAAAACTGGTGAAGAAAAGAAATAATAAATATCAGAGGAGGAAATAAATGAAATTGAAATGAAGAAAACAATACAAAAGATCAATGAAACAAAAAGTTGTGTTTTTTTTGAAAAGTTAAACAAAATTGACAAATCTTTTAGTTAGACTAAGAGAAAAAGGGAGAAGACTCAAATAAATAAAATCGGAGATGAAAAGGGAGACATTACAACCAATACAGCAGAAATTAAAAGGATCATTAGTGGCTACTCTGAGCAACTATAGGCCAATAAATTGGAAAATCTAGAAGAAATGGACAAATTCCTGGGCACATACAACCTATGAAGACTAAAACCTGAACAGACTAATAACAAGTAATGAGATCAAAGCCCTAAGAAAAAGTTTTCCAGTAAGGAACAGTATGGCAATTCCTCAAGGATCTAGAACTAGATGTACCATATGACCCAGCCATCCCATTACTGGGTATATACCCAAAAGATCATAAATCATGCTGCTATAAAGACACATGCACACGTATGTTTATTGCGGCACTATTCACAATAGCAAAGACTTGGAATCAACCCAAATGTCCATCAGTGACAGACTGGATTAAGAAAATGTGGCACATATACACCATGGAATACTATGCAGCCAT
>NW_016822976.1:150723-162594 GCF_001698545.2 Rhinopithecus bieti | reverse complement strand
AAATAAATAAATAAATAAATAAATAGTTTTCCAGTAAGGAAAAGCCTGGTACGCAATGGCTTCAGTGCTTAATTCTACCAAACATTCAAAGAAGAACTAATACCAGTCCTACTCAAGCTATTACAAGAAATATCAAAAGAGGGACTACTTTCAAACTCATTCTATTAGACCTGTGCTACCTTGATCCAAAACCCGATAAAGACACATCAAAAAAGGGAAACTATAGGCCGATATCACTAATGAATAGTGACGCAAAAATCCACAACAAAATACTAGCAAGCTGAATTTGACAATACATTAGAAAGATCATTCATCATGACCAAGTGGGATTTATCCCTTGCATTCAAGGATGTTTCAACATATGCAAATCAATCAATGTGATATCAACAGAATGAAGGACAAAAAACCATATGATCATTTTAAATGCTGAAAAAGCATTTGATAAAATTCAACAGCTCTTCATGATACAAACTTTCAATAAACTGGGCATAGAAGGAACATACCTCAACATAATGAAAGCCATATATGACAGACCCACAGCTAGTATCATACTGAATGGGAAAAACTGAAAGCCTTTCTTCTAAGATCTGGAACATGACAAAGATGCCCACTATCACCACTGTTACTCACTGTTACTGGGCACCATAGCTAGAGCAATCAGACAAGTAAAAGAACTAAGGGGCATCTAAATTGGAATGCAAGAACTCAAATTATCCCTGCTTGCAGATGATATAATCTTATATTTAAAAAAAATACCTAAAGATTCCACAAAAAACTATTAGAACAGATAAACAAATTCAGTAAAGTTGCAGGATACAAAATCAGCAATAAAAAATCAGTAGTATTTCTATAGGCCAACAGTGAACAATATGAAAAAGAAATAAAAAGTAATCACATTTACAATAGCCACAAACAAAATGAAATACCTAGGAATTAACTTAAGAAGTGAAAGATCTCTATCATGAAAACTATAAAACACCAGTGGACGAAATTGTAGAGGACACCAAAAAAATGGAAAGATATTCTATATTCATGGAATGGAAGAATCAATATTGTGAAAATTTCAGTCGAGACTACCCAAAGCAACCTACAGATTCAATGCAATCCCTATCAAAATACCAATGATATTCTTCACAGAAATAGAAAAAAACTGTCCTAAAATTTATATGGAACCACAAAAGACCCAGTATAGCCAAACTCATCCTAAGCAAAAAGAACAAACTGGAGAAATCACATTATCAGTCTTCAAATTATGCTAATAAAGCAATAATAACGAAAATAGTATGGTACTGGGGTAAAAACAAACACGTATACCAATGGAACAGAATAGAGAACCAAGAAAAAAAATCCACATGGCTACACTGGGGAAAGGATAGTCTCTTAAATAAATGGTGCTGAAAAAACTGGATATCCATATCCATATGTAAAAGAATGAAACTAGACACACTATATCACACTATATCTCACCATATACAAAAATCAAATACAAATGTATTAAAGATTTAAATCTAAGACCTCAAACTGTAGAACTACTACAAGAAAACTGGAAACTCTCCAGGACATCAATCTAGGCAAAGATTTCTTGAGTAATACCTCACAAGCACAGGATACCAAATGAAAAATGGACAAATGGGATCACATCAAGTTAAAAAGCTTCTACACAGCAAAGGAAACAGTCACCAAAGTGAAGAGACAACCCACAAAATGGGAGAAAATATTTGCAAAATACTCATCTGACAAGGAATTAATAACCGGAATATATAAGGAGCTCGACTAACTCTGTAGGGGAAACAAAACCTAATGATTTGAGTAAAAAGTGGGCAAAATATTTGAATAGACATTTCTCAAGGCATACAAGTGACAAACAGGCATATGAAAAGGTGCTCAACTTCACAGTTTATCAGGGAAATGCAAACCAAAGCTACAATGAGATATCATCTCACCCCAGTTAAAGTCTATTATATCCAAAAGATAGGCAACAACAAATGCTGGTGAGGATGTGGAGAAAAGGGAACCCTCATACACTGTTGGTGGGAATGTAAATTAACAAAACCATTATGGAGAACAGTTTGGAGGTTCCTCAAAAAACCCAATATAGTGTTGCCATATGACACTACAATTCCACTGCTGGATATATACCCAGAAGAAAGGAAATCAGTATATCAAAGAGATATCTGCACTCCCATGTTTGTTGCAGTTCTGTTCCCAATAGCTAAGATTTAGAAGCAAATTAAGTGTCCATCAACAGATGAATGGATAAAGAAAATGTGGTACATGTAAACAATGCAGTACCACTCAGCCATAAAATTAATGGTATTCAGTCATTTCCAATGACATGGATGGAACCGGTGGTCATTATTCTAAGTGAAATAAGCCAGACACAGAAAGACAAACATCACATGTTCTTACTTATTTGTGGAATCTAGACATCAAAATAATTTTACCCATGCAGATAGAGAGTAGAATGGTTACCAGAGGCTGCAAAGGGGAGTGGGGTTTGGGGGAGAGGTAGGGATGGTTTATGGGTACAAAAAATAGCTAGTATCAATGAATAAGACCTAGTATTTGCTAGCACAACAGGGTGACTATAGTCAAAATAATTTAATTGTACATTTTAAAATAACTAAGAGTGTAACTGGATTGTTTGAAACACAAAAGATATATGTTTGTAAGGTTGGATACCCCATTTTCCACGATGTGATTATTATGCATTGCATGCCTATTCAAAATATCTCATGTACTCCATAAATATGCACACCTACTATGTACCAACAAAATTGCTTTAAAAAATTAAATAAATAAATATAAAAATAAAGATAAAAAACCAAAACTACTTTTTTTGAAAACATAAGTGAAATTGACAGATCTTTAGCTAAACTAAGAAAAAGACAGCAAGATCTCAAATAAACAAAATTATAAATGAAGGAGGGGACATTACAACTGATACTACTGAAATGCAAAGAATCATAAGAGACTACTCTGAACAATTATACACCAACAAATTGTATAACCTAGAAGAAATGAATAAATTTCTAGAAACTTACAATCTTCTAAAACTGAACCACGAAGATATAGAAAATATGAACAAACCAACAACAAATAAGGAGATAGAATCAATAATAAAAAATCTTCCAAAAAATATTCAGGGCTGCATGACTTCAATGGTGAATTTTATCAAACATTTAAAGAAGAATTAATGCCAATCCTTCTCAAATTGTCCCCCCAAAATGAAGAAAGTTGAACACTTCCAAACTCATTCTGAGGCTAGCATTACCTAGTACCAACGGTTGACAAGGACACTACAAAAAAGAAAATTACAGGCCAATATCCCTGATGAACATACATGCAAACATCTTCAACGAAATACCAGTAAACCAAATTCAACAACACATTAAAAGTATTACACAACATATGAAGTGAGATTTATCCCTGGGATACAAGGATACTTCAGCATATACAAACCAATAAACATGATACACCACATTAGGAAAATGTAGGATAAAAATCACATGATCATCTCAACAGATGCAGAAACAAGCATTTGACAAAATTCAGTATCCTTTAATGGTAAAACTCTCAACAAATTAAGTATATAAAGAACGTACCTCAGTATAATAAAAACCATATATGACACGCCCACAGGTAACATTGTAAGTGACAGTGCAAAGGTAAAAGCTTTTCCTCTAAGATCAGGAACAAAACAAGGATACCCAGTCTCACCACTTCTATGTAACATAGTAGTGGATGTTCTAGCTGAAGTAATTAGGCAAGGAAAAAGAAATAAAAAATATTCATCTTGGAAAGGAAGAATTAAAATTGTCTCTGTTTGCAGATGACATGATCCCGTGCGTGTGTGTGTGTGTGTGTGTGCACGCACGTGCACGCATGTGGCTCTAAAAACTGCACCAAAGTAGTCTTAGAACTAGTAAACAAACTCAATAGAGTTACAAGGTAAAAGTCAGCATATAAAAGTCAATTGTGTTTCTCCACAGTAACAATGAACTATCCAAATAAGAACTTAAGAAAAAAATCCATTTACAATAGCATTAAAAATAATAAAATACTTAGGTACAAATTTAAGCAAGGAGGAGAAAGAATTGTACACTGATAACTATGAAATATTGATGAAAGAAATTAAAGTAGACACAAATAAAGGGAAAGATATCTCATGTTCATGGAAGAGTTAATATTTTTAAAATGTACATACTATGCAAAGAAATCCACAGATTTAATGCAATCCCTACCAAAACTCCAGCAGCATTTAAAATAAAACATAGAAGAAAGAATCCTATAAGTCATTTGGAACCACAAAAGACTCCAAATAGACAAAGCAATATTGAACAAGAATAGCAAAGCTAGAGGCATCACACTTCCTGATTGTAAACTGTATTACAAAGCTACAGTAATCAAAACAGAATGGTATGTCATAAAAACAACCATATAGACCAGTGGAATAGAATAGCCCAGAAATAGACCCACATATACACAGTCAACTAATTTTTCATGAGGGTGCCAAGAATACAAAATGAGGAAAGGATAGCTTCTTTAATAAATGATGCTGGGGAAACTGGATATCCACATACAAAAGAATTAATTGGACCTTTATACCATACACAAAATTCAACTCAAATGGATTAAAGACTTAAATATAAGACCAATGACTATAAGGAAAAGAAAACATAAGGAAAATTTCCTTAACATTGGTCTTGGCAATTATTTTAAAATATGATACTGAAAGCACAGGCAACAAAAGCAGAAACAAACAAATGGGACCATATCAAGCTAAAATCTCTGCAAAGTTAAGGAAACAATCAACAAAATGAAAAGGCAATCTTCACAATGGGAGAAAATATTTGCAAACTGTATATCTGTTAAGGAGTTAATATTTTAAAAATATATACAAGGAACTCATACAACTGAAAGGCAAAAAATAATAATAATCTGATTTTAATATAGACAAAGAACCTGAATCGATATATCTCAAAAGAAGACATACAAATGGCCTACAGGCATATGAAAAAGTGCTCAACATCCCTAATCATTAGAGAAATGCAAACCAAAACCACCATGAGAAATCACCTTACACCTGTTAGAATGGCTATTAATTAAAAAACAAATGTTAACAAGTGTTGGCAAGGATGTGGAGAAAAGTGAAATTGTATACACAATTGTGTACACGAATTGGTGCAGCCATTATGGACAGCAGTATGGGGATTCCTCAAAATCTAGAAAATTGAACCACCATGGAATCCAGTAATCCCACTTCTTTTTATATAAAGGCATTGAAATCAGAATCTTGAAGAGATATTTGCACTCCCATATTTATTGTAGCATCATTTACAGAAGTGAAGATTTGGAATCAATCTAATTATCCAACAATGAATGAGTGAATAAAGAAATGGTGGTATATACACACAAAAAAATACCATTCATCCTTAAAAATGAAGGAAATCCTGCCACTTGTAACAACATGAATGGATTTGGAGAGCATTATGCTAAGTGAAATAACTGAAACACAGAAAAACATATACTACATCATCTCACTTATATGTAGGGTTTAAAATAGTCAAACTCATAGAATCACAGAGTAGAATGGTAGTTGCCAAGGGGTGGAGTGGGGGCATGGAAGATGTTGGTCAAGGGTACAAAGTTTTAGTTATGCAAGATGAAAAAAAGTTCTGGAGATCTACCATACAGCATAGTGTCCATAGCTCACCACACTATATTGCAAAGAAGGTAGTGTTTTCTTTCTTTCTTTCCTTCTTTCTTTCCTTCTTTCTTTCTTTCTCTTTCTTTCTTTCTTTCTTTCTTTCTTTCTTTCTTTCTTTCTTTCTTTCTTTCTTTCTTTCTTTCTTTCTTTCTTCCTTCCTTCCTTCTCTCTCTCTTCTCTCTCTTTCTTTCTTTCTTTCTTTCTTTCTTTCTTTCTTTCTTTCTTTCTTTCTTTCTTTCTTTCTTTCTTTCTCTCTTTCCTGTCTCACTCTGTCACCCAGGCTACAGTGCAGTGGTGCCATCGTAACTGCAGCCTTGACCTCCTGTGCTCAAGCAATCCTCCAACCTCAGCCTCCCAAATATCTGGGATCACAGGCACGCGCCACCATGCGTGCCATAATTTGCATTTTTTTAAATAGAGATGGGGTCTCCCTATGTTGCCTAGCGTGATCTCAAACTTCTGGGCTCAAGCAATCCTCTGGTCTCCGCCTCCTAAAGTGCTGGGATTACAGGCATAAGCCATCACACCCTACTTGTTAAGTGTTTTTACCTCTCTCAACAAAATAATAATAACAATGGCAGAAGGAAACTGGGAGGTGATTGATGTGTTTATGGCCTTGAGTTTGGCTCTTGTGTAAGGATATACACATAAAAAAATGAAATAGAATTGAGAATCCAGAAATAAACCTTACACATATTGCCAGTTGATTTCAACAAGAGTGCCAAGACAAGGCAATGGGCAAAGAAAATGATGAAATTGGACCCCTGCCTCATACTATACACAAAAATTAACTCAAAATGTATCATATACATAAATATAATAAGACTTGAGACTATAAAATTATTAGAAGAAAACTTAAAGGTAAATTTTCATGAGTTTGGTGTTAACCAGTGGTTCCTTGACTATGAAACCACAGTACAAGTGACAAAAGAAAGCATAAATTGAACTTCATTAGACCAGTGCTACCTTAATCCAAAACTAGATGAAGACACATCAAAAAAGGAAAACTATAGGCCGATATCACTGATTAATAGTGACGCAAAAATCTTCAACAAAATACTAGCAAGCTGAGTTTGACAATGCACTAGAAAAATCATTCATCTTGACCAAGTGGGATTTATCCCTGTGAAGGCTATAATCAAGGAACTAAACCAAGGAAGTAAACAGACAGCCCACAAGATGGGATAAAATATTTGAAAATTATATATTTGATAAAAGACTTGTATTCAATATTTATAAAGAACACACAGCTCAATAACAAAGAGACACACAGACATAGTATAAAAATGAACAAATGCTCTAAATTGACATTCTTCTAAAGAAGATGCACAAATGGCCATTAAACACATGAAAAGATACTCAATATCATGAGTCATTAAGGAAATAGAAGTCAAAAGCACAATAAGATACCACTTCACACTCACCAGAATGGCTATAACAAAAAGAAAACAGAAAATAATGAATAATGGCAAGAATATGAAGAAGCTGAATTATTCGTACGTTGCTGGTGGGATGGGAAAATGGTGCAGCTACTTTGGAAAGCAGACTGACATTTCTCCAAAATATCAATCGGGAAGTTTGTTTGACCCAGAAATCCCTCTCCTAGGTGTTTACTCAAGAGAAATCAAACATATATCTGCACAAAAATGTTCATAGTAGCACTACTCATAACAGCCAAAAGTGGAAACAGTCCAAATGCTAATCAGCTAATTTTCTAAACAGTATAAAATTAATAAATATTTCTGATTTTCCTTTTGAACAGGAAGGAGTAACAGGGAACACATTTACCATCCCACTTGACATGGCTAAAAACAATCAATGTATATTAAATAATGATTCTCAAGACATTGAATGCCATGCAACAAAGGATAGTGATCCCTGAAAGACAGAAAATGAATGAGATGAGCCAACAATTGTTCCAGCTTGCTGCCTGAAAGAGGTACCAACGTGCAGTGCAGAGGATAGAAACCCAGGTTTTGCCCAGAATCCAGGCATTCTCTCTGAGTTGAGGAGATAGACCTAGAAGTCCGAGGAGTCCCAGAAAGCTAAAGTTCACAGGGCAGAGCAATTGAGAGAAGAGAGTCATACAGGTAAAGAAATGAGGAGATCTGCAGAGTGTCCTTATTCATTGCTTAGATCAGGGCTGATGGATTTGTGTATGTAAGAACCCAAAGGGATTATAGAAATAGTACCTCACATTCACATAAGGCAGAAAATAATTTCTGTACCTACCGCCAGAGTGAAAGACCTCATAATTAATGGGACATAGAGACGAATACTCAGAATGGTCTTGTCTGAGTAGTGAAGAAAATGAACCCTAGACTAAATGCTGTTCTGGTCTACCTTGAAGTTTAAAAGGAAGACATGTAAGTACCAGTCTTTTTTCAAGTAACTTAGCTGCATCCTAGAACAAAGCTCAAGAATAGTTATAGAAATACAAAATATACAACACCTACAAGTCAAAATTCACATCTGACATCCAACCAAAAAATTACAAGATGAACAATGCAGCAGGCAAACACTACCCATAATAAGGAGAAAGCTCAGCTAATCAGAACAGACACAAAGCTGGCACAGATGATAAAATTAGTAGATAAGAACATTAAAATAGTCAATTTGCCTGTATCTCGTGTTCAAGAAGATAGAGGAAATACTGAATAAACACGTTAGCTGTAGAAATGGAGTATACAAAAAAGACACAAGTCTAACTTGTAGAGATGTAAACCACATTGTCTGAGGTGAAAAGTACAGTCACTGGGAATAACAACATAATAGACATTCAAAATAAAAGATAAACAAAGATAAAGATATAGAAATCAAGACTCTCCAAAATGAAATACAGGGAGAAAAGAGATGGAAGTAAAATGAGGAACATCACTAAGTTGTGGGATAATTTAAAGTAGCCTAATATACATGTGATTGGAACCTCTGAAGAGGAGACAGAGACAGAAAACTAAATATTTGAAGAAATAATAGTATAAAACTTTCCAGAATTGGTGAAGACTGTAAAGCCACAGATCCAGTAACTTTAGCATGTCCAAGCACAACAAAGATGAAAAAAAAGTACACTAAAGCACATCATAATAAAATTAACCACAGTAATTCATGAAAAGAAACTCTTAAAATAAGCCTAGAAGAAAGACACATCATGTAGAGGAAGACAGATAAGGATGATAGATAATTTCTTTTCAGAAACCATGAAAGCTATAAGACAGTAAAACAATATGTTTAAAGTACTGCAAGAAGGACAAAGTAAATCCACAATTCCATATCCAGCCAAAATGTGTTTTTAAAAAAGGGATAAAATAACATTTTAGGATACAAAAAAGCTGAAAGAATTAATCACTAATTACATATTGCACTAAGCAAATTGTACAGGAAACCCTTCAGGTGTGTATCTATAAATATGGATATGCCCAAAAGAAGGAAAACCACTGGGGTTTTACCATATTAAAAGTAAAATACATGACATTTGCAAAAAATTGGGAGGGAGGAAATGGCATTTTTAGGATTCTTATGTGGCAGAGAAAATATGAATATGGTTCCCAGGCTCTCTACTTCCTGTTTTTATGTACTGTGCAATTCACTCTCCTTGAGTTTAGGTGGGACATGTGACTTGCTTCTAGCTGATAGAATACGACAAGAGTAATGGGATATTACTCCGTTAGTGAGGTCATGTTATATGGTAAAGATGATGAGCTGTCACTCCTATCATTACATTGAGTTATAAAAGTCTTACCAGACTGGCAAGAGAGATTTTCTGCTAGCCTTAAAGAAGCAGGCAAACATGTTATGAACTGCCTATAGAGATAGTCACATGGTAAAAAGCTGAAGGTGGCCTCTAGGACCTTGAGGACACCTCCAGCTAAGGTAAGAAACAAAGGCCTTTAGTCATAGAGTTGCAAGGAAATTAATTAGGCCAACAAGTTTAATGATTTCGGAAGCAGATTCTTTTCTAGTTGATTCTCTAGATGAAAATATACTCAATCAAAACCTTGATTGCAGCCTATGAGACCCAGAGCAGAATATCTCATTAAGCCATGCCTAGATTCCTGGCCCACAGAAACTGTGAGATAATAAATGTGTGTTGTTGTGTGTCGCTGCACTGAAGGTTGCAGCTAGTGCCCCAAGACAAAAAAATAAGAAGTGAGTCTTTATTTCAGACTCCGAAGAAATAAGGAAGACTTTATTCACAGATACCATAATCATCAATGTAGAAAAGCCAACCAATTTTACAAAACAAAACTATTATGACTGATAATATACAAATTCAACTTACAAAATTTAATTTTATTTCTATATACTAATAATGAATAATGAGAAGTTAACATTTTTTAAAATACCATTTACAAAATCATCAGAAATGTGAAATACAAATAATTCTGACAGCAGAGCTGCAAGATTACTGAAAACTATAATATGTTGCTGACAGATAATAAAAAATACCTAAATAAGTGGAGATTTAGTGGGTCAAAAGAATCTCAGAATTGATCTACAGATTCAATGCAATACCAATCGAAATCCTATGAGACTCCTTTGCATAAACTGATAAACCGATTCCAAAATTCCTATTTAAATGCAGAGGACCAAGAATATTCTAAACAACTTGGATAAAGGAGAATAAACTTGGTGGCTAAGACTATTCAATTTAAAGATTTGTTTACAGTCATAAGGATAGTATGGTACTGACATAAAATAAACAAATAGATCCTTCAAACAGACAGAATGTAGAAATACAGAAAAAAATGAATTATTAACTGATTTTTGATAAAGGTGTAAAGGCAATTCAGTGAAGAAATGGTAGTCTTTTCAATAAATGGTGCTAGAAAATGTGAATATCTATATGGAAGAAAAAGATAAACTTCAATCCATACCTTATACTATATACAAAATCAACTCAAGGCTAGCGGTGGCTCATGTCTGTGATTGCCGCACTTTGGGAGGCTGAGGTGGGTGTATTACTTGAGCTGAGGAGTTCAAGATCAGGCTGGGCAACATAGCTAAACTCCATCTCTACAAGAAATACAAAAATTAGCTGGGCGTGTTGGCACACCTGTAGTCCTAGCTACTTGGGAGACTGAGGTGGTGGGATCGTTTGAGCACAGGAGATCCATCCTGTAGTGAGCCATGATCACACCACTGCACTCCAGTTTGGGCAACAGAGTGAGACCTTGTCTCCAAAATATAAAATAAAATAAAATTTAAAATCAACACAAAATAAATCATAGACAGAAATAAACAAACTAAAAATATATTTTCACATTGTTTCTTCATATGACATATTAATTACATTGATTGGCATTACTAGTCATTAGGGAAATGCAAACCAAAACCACAACAAGATGCCATTCAGACTCACTGGGAGGGCTACAATAAAAAAGTCAGATAACAAATATTATTGGCAAGGATATGAAGAAATTGGAAATATCAGACATTTCTGGTAGGAATGCAAAATGATGCAGTCACATTTTTTACAAAGTGTTTGGCAGTTTCTCTAATGTTTAAACTTACGGTTACCATATGACAAGCAATTCCACTCCTAGATACATACTTAAGAGAAATGAAAACATACCTCCACACCAAAACTTGTGTATGAATATTTATAACAGCAATATTTAAAATAGGAAACACTGGAAACAACCCAATTGGTCCTCAACTAATGACTGAATAAATTAAATGATAAAAAATTTCTAGGAAGCAAGAATACAGGACCAGGAATAGAGTGACACAAGTGAGGAGCCAAGGGTGCAAAATATAAGGACATCCTCACTCTCAGGGACTTGCACAACCCTCAGTGTGAGTTCCTCCTTAAATTTTGTGCCTTAGGCTCCTCATCTCCTCCCTCTAATGTCGACCTGAGAGACACATCTTGTGATCTTGGATTAGGCAAAGATTTTTTAGAAATGACACCAAAAGCAAGATTCATAAATTTTTTTTAATGATAAACTAGACTTCATTAAAATTTTAAAGGTTCTGCTCTCTAAAGGGCACAATTGAGAGAATGAAAGTCAAGTCACAAACTAAAAATATATATATATATAATCCAGATTGTACAAAGAACTGTCAACATCCAATCAAAAATCTTAGTTAAAAATGGACAAAAGATTTGACCAGATACATGACCAAAGAAAGAGGAAAAATACAAAAAAAAAAAAAAAAAA
>NW_016822976.1:119763-148859 GCF_001698545.2 Rhinopithecus bieti | reverse complement strand
ATATAAATGATGAATTGATGGGTGTTGACGAGTTGATGGGTGCAGCACACCAACATGGCACAAATATACATATGTAACAAACCTGCACGTTATGCACATGTACCCTAGAACTTAAAGTATAATAAAAAAATGAAAAAAAAAAAAAAGAAAAGAGTAAATCAATAATCTAAGTTCCTGCCTAAAGGAAGTAGAAAGAGAGGAGAATAAACCAGACACAAGCAGAAAGGAGGAAACAATAAAGATATTAGTATAAATAAAATTAAAAATAGGAATATAATAGAAAACAAAAATGAAACAAACAGCTAGTTCTTTGAAAAGAGCAATAAAATTGAAAAATCTGCCACAAGATTGACACCCAAAAAAAGAGAAAAGATACATATTACTAATATGAGGAATGAAACAGACTGTAACTATAGACCCTGCAAACATTCAAAGGATGATAAGATAATACTAAGAACAAATTTAATCTCATAAATTTTGCAACCTAAAAGAAATGAACCTAATCTTTGAAAACCCAAAATAAAATAATCCGAATAGTTTTATAATACTTAAAGAAATTAAATTCTTTAATTCATAATTTTTCATAATTTCTAAAGTTCCCAAAAAAGAAATCTCTACTCCCAGATGGTTTCACTGGAGAATTCTACCCAATGTTTAAAGAAGAACTAGCACCAACTCTATGCAATCTTTTCCAGAAAACAGATGAGAATTACCAATTTCCACTGCATTTTATGAGGCCAGTATTATCTTGATACCAAAACCATATAAAAAAAATACAAAAACAGAAAGTTACAGATCAATTACGGATCATTAATCTAGGCACAAGAATTCTTTAAAAAATTAGCATACTGAATTCATCAATGTAAAAATAAACAACTTAAATACCATGACCAAGTAGAATTTATTCCAGATATGTAAGCTGGTTCCATATTCATAAATCAACCATTGTAATCCATAATATCTACAGGCTAAATGAAAAATCATATGATCATATCAACAGAAAAAATATTTGACAAAATCCAACATTAATTCATGATAAAAAGCAAAAACCTCTTAGCAAGATAGGAATAGAGAGGCACAATCTCAACTTAATAAAAAACATCTATTGTACAAAAGACCTACACCTAACATCATAATTAATGGTGAAACACTGAACGCTTTTCCTCAAAGATGAAGAAAATGCAAGGATGTCCTCCCTCACCACTATTATTCAACATAATATTGGAAAGTTTAGTCATTGCATTTAGATAAGGAAAAGGAACAAAAGGCATATAGATTGGAAACAAAGATATAAAACTGCCATTATTTTCAATGACATGGTTGTCTGCATAGAAAAATTCCAAGTAACCTATTAAAAAACAATCTCTTGGCCGGGCGCAGTGGCTCACACCTGTAATCCGGGCGCAGTGGCTCACACCTGTAATCCGAGCACTTTGGGAGGCCGAGGTGGGTGGATCACAAGGTCAGGAGATCGAGACCATCGTGGCTAACACGTGAAACCCCATCTCTACTAAAAAATACAAAAAATTAACCAGACGTGGTGACAGGCACCTGTAGTCCCAGCTGCTCAGGAGGCTGAGGCCACTGCACTCCAGCTTGGGTGACAGAGTGAGACTCCGTCTCAAAAACAAAAAAACAACAACAAAAAAAAAGCACTCTCTTAAAACTAGTAAGTAAGCTCATCAAGGTCACATAAGACAAGACCAACACACAAAAATCAATCCCTTTTCTATATATTAACAATGAACACGTAGAAACTGACATTAGAAATGCAATATTAGACATGTCTGGTTCCAGCTCCAACCTATAAACAGGTTGGAAGTTGTCACTTCTGTCCTACAACAAGAAAAGCTGGACAAACTAAAATCGACAACTTTTCTTGACCCCATCAGATAACTGAGGTCACAGGGCAAACTACCATCTCTAAATCTGGAGAGAAAGCCACGTTCAAAAATCTACAGCAACTGAAATCTGCTTAACTAAAACAGAAGCTACTGGAACCATAAGATGGTAAAAACATTTAAACGGTAGTTCTGAAAAATTGCTAAAAGGCTGAGTGTGGACTACTATGAGAGTCAGAGACTCATAGGATCCACAGTCTTGGGAGGATCTTCACATTTTTTAATCTACTTTCCCTTCTAGGAACCCCATCAGGTTCTTACAATGAGGATACAGGATCCAAGAAAAGTCTCCTTATGGCACTGGAGAGATAGTAGAAGAGTAACCATTCTGAAATACATCTAGAGCCCTCTCCATAACAAATGCTAACTCTCCAACATAATTCTGAAACTTTATCCTAGCTGAGAGAAGAGAATTCCTCTACATTCCCGCATCTTCCAGCCTTCCTGTCTCACCTGAGGGAAAAATAGTAAACAAGGATCAGACTGTTAAAGAAATAGATTGGAAACACTGCAGGCAAAGAATGGAACAGGAGACAGGAGGGGAAAAGCTCTGTCATTAAAGAAATACTTGTAAAAGTCACATTCCAAAGACACAGATCCATTAAAAGACAGATGTAATTGGAAGATTATAAAATATCCCCTGATCCACACCTTAACACCATACCAACAGGGCTCCAGTATTATAATAGTGAGTTACAATCGAAAGAGCTGCAAGACACAGACTCTCTCTCAGAGGAGTACTTAGGAAAGCACAATGTTAATTGGGGAGACAAAAACAAGAACACTAGAAAAGTTTAAGCCTGAGGCACCGATAGTTACAGAAAAGATTACACAAAGCCCAATTCTTGCCAGATTAACATGAATCCTCAGACTAGAGGTTTACTTACCTTAATTCCTGACATCAGATACAATATGTTCAGCTTTTAACAAAAATTACAAGGCACACCAAAAGGCATGAAAAATCATAGTCTGAAGAGACAACGCAAGCATCAGAACGAGACTGATATAAATGTTGGGATTATCAGACAGAAATTTAAAATAACTATGGTTAATATGCTAAGGGCTTTAATCAAAAAAAGTAGACAACATGTGAGAACAGATTAATCATGTAAGGAGAGAGATGGGAATTCTAAGTAAGAATTTTTAAATGCCAAAAATGAAAAAACACTAGCAGAAATGAAACATGCTTTTAATGGGCTCATCAGTACAAAGGGCACGGCCAAGGAAAGAATGAGTAATCTTGAAGATAGGTCAACAGAAACTTTTTAAACTAAAATTTAAAAAAAAAAATGAAAAAAGAAAAGAGCATCCAAGAACTATGAGACATTTTCACATGACGTAACATGTGTAAATAGATTACCAGAAAGAGGAGAGAGAAAGAAACAGAAGAAAGATTTGAAATAATAATGGTACATCAGTTTCTAAAATCAACGATAGACATAAAGCCACACATCCCAGAAGTTCAGGTGACACCATATAAATTGCTAAAAGTCATACTTAAGCATATCATATTCAAGCTGCAGAAAACCAAAGGTAATGAGAAAGTTATGAAAGAAGCCAGAGGGGAAAATACTTTGCCTATAAAGGAACAAGGATAAGAATTATAGTGGACTTCTCACCAGAAATCATGCAAGGAGTGGCACAAAAGCAATTCAATGGAGAACAAATAGTCTTTTCAACAATTGATGCCAGAGCAATTAGATATCCACATGAACAGACATTTCACTGACGACTATACAGATGGCAAATAAACACATAAAAGATGTTCAATGTCATTAAGCATCAGATAAATACAAATTTAAACCACAATGAGATATCGCCACACAACTATAATGATGGGCAAGATAAAAAGAAATAGTGACAAGACCAAATGCTAGCAAGCATGCAGATACATTGCTGGTGTGAATATAAAGTTGTGTAACTACTCTGGAAAGTGGTTTGTCAGTTTCTTATAAAACTAAACATGCCATTGTGTGCGACCCAGTAATTGCACTGCTGGGCATTCATCCAGAAAACTGAAAACATATGTCCACTCAAATTCTGTACACGAATGTTCATGGTGGTCTTATTTATAATAGCTCCAAACTGGAGAAACAGCCAAAATGTCCTCCAGTAGGTGAGTGGTTAAACAAACTATGGTACATCTATACCATGAAATACTACTCAGCAATAAAAAGAGATGAAGTACTGCTACACACAACCTGGATGAATCTCAAAGTAATCATGTTGAGTAAAAAAAAGCCACTCCCAAAAGCTCACATATGTATGATTCCATTTATATAACATTCTTGACATGACAAAATTGTAAAAATGGATGACAGATTATTTACCAGGGGTTAGGAAAGGGAGTGGTGGGAATGAAAGGTAGATTTGTCTATTTTACTATAAAAGGGCAACAGGAGGAATTCTCATGATGATGGAACTTTGCTGTATCTGGACTGTATCAATGTCAATATCTTAGTTGTGATATTGTACTGTAGCTTTACAAGGTAGTACAACTGGAGAAACTGGGTAGAGGATATACAGGACCTCTCTGTATTGTTTCTTAAAACTGCATGTGAACCTACAATTATCTCAAATAAAAATGTTTAATTTTAAAAATATAAGTAAAACATCAGGAGATGGTGGTGTGGTGGTGTCACTGAGACCGAGGAAAATAAGTGTACTACCAATGTTTACTGAATGTAATAATAGGTTATTGATGGTGGCTTTTGCCACCATTTTATTAGAGTAGTGGGAATAGAAGCCTGATTGGTATGGACTGAAGAATAAATGGGAGGTAAGAAGGAAGATAGAGACCAGGCGTGGTGGCTCACGCCTGTAATCCCAGCACTTTGGGAGGCTGAGGTGGGCCAATCACTTGAGCTCAAGAGTTCAATACCAGCCTGGTCAACATGGCAAAACCCCATCTCTACAAAAAATACAGAAAAAGTTAGCTGGGCATGGAAGCATGTGCCTGTAGCCCAAGCTACTTGGGAGGCTGAGGGAGGAGGACAGCATGAGCCCAGGAGGCCAGGAGGCAGGGGTTGCATTGAATCACAGTCATGCCACTGCACTCCAGCCTGGGTGACACAGATGAGACCCTGTCTCAAAAAAAAAAAAAAAAAAAAAAAAAAAAAAAAAAAAAAAAAAAAAAAGGAGAAGGAAGATACAGAATAGAATAGACTCTTCTTTCAATGAGCTTGGCAAAAAGAGCAATATAGTAATTGTTACAGGGTGGTGATGGATCAAGGAATTGTTTCTAAGATGGGAGACACTTGATCATAAGAATATCCTGAAGTAAGTAAACTAGTAGAGAAGGAGAGATTTAAAAATCAAGCAAGAGAACTGAGATAATAGTGTAAGCAAGGTTTTAGGGTTGAGGGTAATGGAGAAGGAAAGCGGAGGAGAGACAGAGCAAGGGAAAAGAAACTAGAATAGGAATTTCTACGCTGAAGGAGTGCTATATAATAAGAAGTAGTGCTATGCAATATGAAGTGAGAGTTAGTGAAGCCAAAAAGACCTTTGTAGGTGTAGGGGCAAGGAGCTGAAGTTAGCCTCAATCTCCTTCATGAAGTAGGAGTCTGAGCCATGGTATGGGGTGTGGTGAGGGTAGAGTGAAAGGGGCTGTTGTTTGAGAGGAGTGATGAAAAAACTTGGAGTACAGATAGGAGGAAAATTGGGGAAAGAGATGTCCTGGGGTGTGTGAAAGGATTGCAGGGTGGCCAGAAGGGCCAGCTGAGGGTGGAAATTCTTGGCGTGCTGCTCCTTTCTCCCACAGTGGTTATTATGGAATCGGAGAAAGCATTTGTTTGGAAAGACCCAAAACTGGGGCTAAATAGTGCAGATGTGGCATTTGGAGGGCAAGGGGATGATGAGGCAGTTAATACTAAATCAATATGCCCCAAATTTTGGCTGGACAGGGAAAATAGTGAAGAGAAAAGGAAGGTTTTGGGCACTGGACCCCTCAGGGAAGCCAAAGAGCAAATGGCATGGACCCAGCCTTCATTAGAAGATTTGGGCCTCAGTGGGATATTGGAGATGAAGCCACGCCCAGTGATGCCAAGTGACTGGGAGTGGTTAAGGTACTAAGAAGTTAAAGGTCAGAGAGGTGTGAGGCCAGGGTATATGGGGTAAGTCTTCCATGTGTAGATTGTTGGCGGCACCCAGAATAAGGACAGAACTTGGAGTGTCAGGAAGCCTATGAGCTGGGTCCTTACGGTGTGGAGAACAGCAAGGATAATGCCTACATCTACAACCACTCTCAGGCCCAGTCCCTGGGGCTGGTTAGGAATTGGCACTGGGAAAAAAAATGTAAGATTAGGAGAAAACCTGGTTTCAGGGAAGGCCAGAGAGTGAAGGTAATGTTTTCAAATAATCTACTTTCTTCTTTGTTATCTGGTTTGTTTGTTTTGAAGCTGAATGATGAAAGCACACGTAAACTTTTCACAGGACACATTTTACTTTTTTGACCCCGTAAAGTCCTGGAAATGCAGTCAGAAGGTCTGTCTGAATCTTACTCCCAGATCTCTGACCTTTCCCAAGTCTGAGCCCTAGTGTGACTATTCATATAACAAGAAGGTTGGAATGGGTGAGCTCCTACATTTTCTTCTGCCTCTGATATCTGTAAGCCCCAGGTATAACTGCTAGAATCTGCCTGAAATATCAGTTATTGTCTAATAGCCTGTCCTTTCTGGAGAGAAAGGACCTGTAAGGAAGAAACCTGGAATTTGCTTGTTGAAAGGGCAAACCCCAATATAAAAAAATTGCTGCAGACATCACAATGCATCTTTGAGTCAGAGGCAAAATCCCAAGATGAATGGGCCAGTATAATTTAGTGTTTAAACAATCCAACTTTAAAGACTGGCTGTTTTTCCACTAACAAACTGTGTAATTTGGGCAGGTTATTTAACCTCTCTGTACCTCATTTTCTTCGAGAATAAATTGAAGATGACAGTAGCATATATCTCATAGTGTCATTGTGAATATTAAATTAAATGATGAACGTAAAGTTTTTAATAGTGTCAGACACTTTGTAAGACCTTGACATGTGTTAACTATCATGATTATTATTATTTACAGAATGTATTAGTGTAGGAGGGGACAATGCTACAAGTCTTCAGTCTGTAAAGCTCTATGCAAGCAAATATCCTAAAGCAAAGTGTGTAAAAGTAAATAACACAAACCATTCCACTTTCTAAGGCCCTGTATCTAACATGGAAAATTTCCAAGTATGTCATGAAGCCATAAGTTTTCAAGAAAAGTTGGAAGTCTTATCAATCAGACAGCAGTGTGTTCTTCCTCTGACCCTTGGAAGTCATATGTCTGCCGATGTTTCTAGGATTTTATTTTTCACTGATTCAGGGGGAATTTCTCAGTTGAAAATACCTAGTGGTCTCCTCATTTATTTCACTCCCTTATAGGCTCTCTAAGCTTCCTTTGCTTCCCCTACTTCTCCTTCATCTCCCCTTAACCTTTTCTACTTTAATATTAATACTTCCACCCCCTTTATTCCATTATAGCCCTTCCCCTTTATTCTATTTTACTTCCCTTTATTCCACCTCACCCCCCATTTATTCCACATCAGCCCCTCCCCTTTATTCCATATCATCCTCTCCCCTTTATTCCACCTCACTCCACCCCCTCATTTCATGTGACCCCCTTCCCTTTATCCCATGTCATTCCCTCTCTATTCCATGTCTCCCCTCCCACTTATTCTACTCTATTCCCTCCCCTTTACCCCTAATCACCCTACTCCCTTTTTCCCACTTCACTCCCTCCTCTTTATTACACATCAATCCACCCCCTCATTTCATGTCACCCCCTTCCTTTTATCACATGTCATCTTCTTCTCTTTATTCTACATCACCCTTTCCTCTTTATTTCTGTTCACCTCTCCTTTACCCCTTCAGTTCTCTACTCAGAGCTTCCCAACCCACTCCTCAAATTAAAAGAAAAAAAAACACAGTAAGCAATGAATATGCTGCTGTCACAATACAGATGTTTATTAATGATTAAATGCCAGAGAAGTTTTAACAATCACAAATCTTTGAGCTCAGCAGTTGTTACCCATTATATGATCAATTTCTATCCCTCAATACAATACATTCTTCATTCTATGGACCTTAGCAGTTGTTACCCATAATATCAGCTATAATTTTGGATGTCATATGTAACCCATATCTGCGTGTTACTAGAGCATGTCCCGCAATTTTGTATTGTCTTGTATAAAGGAATTACAGAGACGATAGTTAAGAACATTTATAATCAGGTGACTTTAGCTACTTGGAACTATGTGTCCTTACCTAACTAGCTGTTTTGCTGACAACAGGGTGTGAACATCAATTGTCTTTAACGCAGATCCAGGTAATAAAATCTAATTTTTCCTCTAACTTTGGATGCCAGAAACACTAATTAGATCTACACTTGAGGTTTCCCTGTTGGCATGACCTGAGCAAAACTGCACAGAATTTTGGGAGAGGCCGTTTGGCAAGCCATTGGTCTGAATAATTTGGAGGGGGAAATCCTAAGGCGGTGGAATTGCTGCAGGGACACGGCTATGCATTGGTGTGACATGATTTCGCATGAATTGTTTGTCAGTTGTCAGTAGGCTGACCTAATGTTCTAGCATGCCTCTTGAGGGCCTTTCCAACTGAGCTCTTGGGAGGAGGGTAGGAAAGTCAGGGAAATCATGCAATCCCATTTGGGGAAGGGAAAGCACCTCAAGATTTCTGAGGTTCCCTGGGAAAGGTGTTTACCACAAATGTCACATCAATTAAAGGGAAGTCTGCAGAGAGAGAGAGAAAGCCAAGATCAGGGGTAAAAGAGAAAGGCAAGGCAGCGCCGGGGAGCTTGGGCATGACACAGAAATGTCTCTGCTTTTACCAGCTGAAGAGACCAAGCATCCCCAGTGAAGGGGCTGGCGGTGTGTTTGAAATTCTCATCCTGACCCGAGCATCAGGTGGAACTCCCTCTTACCTTCAGATCTTTACCTTCAACTCTCTCCTTAATGTTTCCTGTGACATCCCAGATCTACCCCAACTCTTTTCCCCTGTCTGGCACCTTATAGAAGGAAAATCATCTAAGGAAAGAAGTAGCTGACGCCAGTTTTGGCCTCCTTCTCCCGGGGCACACGGAGCAATGGGCGGTCTTGCTCCGGAATGGGGGGGTTACCCGCTCCTTCCTCATCGTCATGGGAACGGGCAGTGCCGGGAGGCACAGCTGGCTCCTCAGAGGAATCTGGAAAATAGTAACAATGTTAACTCCTTATGTTTCTAGACCTTGTACTT
The DNA here is from genome assembly GCF_001698545.2 of Rhinopithecus bieti. Classification (NCBI taxonomy): domain Eukaryota; kingdom Metazoa; phylum Chordata; class Mammalia; order Primates; family Cercopithecidae; genus Rhinopithecus; species Rhinopithecus bieti. The sequence continues at coordinate 139,690 of NW_016822976.1, read as the reverse complement.
TGCACAGCACCCAAGGCACTAAGACCTAATTTTGAGTTTCAAATACAGTATGAGGCAAGAAGGTAGGACAGGAATGATTATCCGCATTTGACATGTAAGAATACTACAGCCTGACACCAGAACACAGATCTCTGAATCTAGGACCACTGTGGGAACTGGGAAAAGAGCTGAGTTAGGAAAGAGAAAGAGTAAGACAAATACCCTGTGCTCAGAGGGAATGTATAATACCACCAAGGAGACGGGTAAGAGGGCGACCTCCTAATAATCTCCACCACCCTTCAAGTAACCTGACTAATTTTACCAAGCAAATGAGTAACAAAGCTAGAGCTGAAAGTTTACAGCACTGTATGGAAGAGAGAAAGCAGGTGTTGCTCTTCAACACCTCTGGGGAGGACTTGTAGTTCATGACTTGGCTAGGCTGAGACTTGTTTTTAAGGAGAGTGGTATCTACAGGGAATGCAACATCTGCATCTTTATGAAACTGAATTGCCTTTGGATTCTGAACCTCTTTAGAGTCTAAATCTTTAGGCATTGGGACTTCTTCCACATTCATGACTTCTTCAAGATTGACAGCCAGGTCTTGTGGAGGGTCTGGAATTGTACTGAAAATGGAGACATCTTCAGTTTCTGGAGCCATAGTGGTAACTTCTTCTTCTTCAAATGCATTGACTTGGTCTTTCTGATAATCTTGAACTTTGTTGTAAATCTGGGCATCCTTAGGTTTTGGAGCCACATGGAGAACTGAATCTTCTTCAAGACTGGGGCTTTCTTCAGAGTCTTGGTTTCCACCAACATCAGAGGCTTCTTCACGTCCCAGAATTTCTTCAACATCTGAGGCTTCTTCGTTGTTTGGGACTCCCCTCACATCTGAGGATTCTTCATGGTCTTGCATTTCATCAAAATCAGAGACATCTTCAGGGCCTGTGACTACTTGGAGAGCTGGGACCTCTTCAGGGCCTGCAATTCCATTGGTCTCTGGGGCTTCTTCATGGTCTGGAATTTCTTTGGTGTCTGAGGCTTCCTCATCATTTGGGATTCCATCAAAACCTGAGACCTCTCCAAGATTGGGATCTTGTTCAGAGTCTGTGAGTCCATTAACCTCTGGAGATTCTTCATGATCTGGGATTTCACGTCCACCAGGGGCTTCTTCAGGGCTTGGGACCACATGAAGAGCTGAGACTTCTTCAAAATCAAGGTCTTCTTCAGAGTCTGAAATCCCATTTACCTCTGGGGCTTCATAGTCTGGGATTCCTTCAGCATCTGAGGCTTCATCATTTGGAACTCCATCAACAGCTGGGACCTCTTCAAGACTGGGATCTTCTTCAGAATCTTGGATTTCATCATTATCTGAAGCATCTGCATGGTCTGGGATTTCATTGTTTGGGATTACATCAAGATAGGGAACTTCTGCAAGGTTAAGATTTTGGTGGTCTTCAAAATCTGGTCCTTCTTCTAGGTTATGGTTTGGGTTTTCTCCAGGGTTCAGGATTTCTTGCATATCTGGGGCTCCTTCAAGGTCTGGGACCATCTCAAAATATGGCATTTCTTCAAAGTCTGGGATCTCAATGAGTTCTGGAATTTCATAATCTGGTTCTAGAATATCTCCAAGGGAAGGAAGATCATCAAAATTTAAAGTATTATCATTATCATCATCATCATCTTCCTCACCAAGTTCTGGTATTCCTTCAAGATGTGGGCCCTGAATCTCAAAGTTATTTGGGATTTCTAGACCTTGAGCTTCCCCCAAAGACTACTCCTTGATTAAGATATTCAAATACTAGCTCTTCATCTTCCTCAGAGGACTCATCTTCCTCAAGGGGCTCATCTTCAGCAACGACCTGGCCTTCAAAAAGGGCCTGACCTTCAGCAAGGGACTGACCTTCGGCAAGGGTCTGACCTCCAGCAGGGAACTGACCTTCATCAAAAGGCTTGCTTTGAGCAAGGACAGCAGCCCGGGCTTCAGCAGAGGTTTCCACTGGATCAGAAAGTAGTGCATCCTCTTCCATCTTTATGCGTGCACTCCTGAATAGGAAGGATTTTGAAAAAGTCAGTTTGTGTACTTGCATTACTTAATATAAAGATGGTCTGGAGTTGGAAAACCCCATAGTGGAAGGTGCTTCAGGCTAAGCATAAACAAACCCAAAAACACTCACTGGATCTTCCTCAAGTTCCTGCGTCTGATAAAATCAAGCGCTTCCGGGCTGGACTTCCACACACGCTTAGCAACCTGCCTCTGAATATGGGGAGGCACCTGAGGGTAGAATTAGCAACATTAGCCATCATTACACAGCACCTTTTCATTTATACTCATCTCTTTCAGGTACCCAGTACTAAAGGTACCAAGGCCAGCTAATGTGGGAGGAATTTCTAGACTGGAGGAATTTCTAGTCTGGATGATTTTGTGGCTGCCTGTTTTGGCTACCCTTAAAGATGCAGGCACAACTGTGCCTTGCCTTGTGAACAGGAGAGGGATGTGTAAAACAAGTGCATCCAAAACTTGCACCTACCTGGAAGAGGACATCCCAGTTATCAATCATGGCACGGACCACATTGACAGAAGCAACATAGTGATCAATCCCCAGCTTTGTTTTCCTGGACTCTCTCTTGCCAAACTTTCCCTTTTTCAGGAGAGCAGATCCAAACACCAAGGCCAAGTTGGTGGAAGTCATACGGTTGCCTGGGACCTAGGTAAAGGAAAGCAGAAAGTGATTGACGCTGAGGTAGTACTGGGAGTTGTACAAATGAATATGTCTCTTTTTATTCTTGTTTCTCTCTCTCCTCTCCATCCACCCTCTTGCTGATATACTCCCACATATGTCCCATACTACAGTTTTCACTACTCTTTCCCAGATCTTTTTACCAACTGTCCATCAATGCCAATTGAGTCCTCGCAGTTCTCAGTGATTTTATGAAGGGCTGTCAGCAGACGCTCCAGGGTATCACTGTGGCAGGGTGGCATCAGGTAGACCAGCAACTGCAGGGCAGAAAGCTGATCCTGGGGCTTTAAAGCTAGAGGAAGGAAAACAGGGACTGTCTCAGGGGGATAGTCTTGGTCACAGACTGATACCAAGGGAGGTGAGATTCTGCTTGAAACTTGCTGGCAGTTATGGAGAAAGTACCCAGGCATCTTGCCTTTGTTCATTTCCAAAGCATTTCAGCTCAGGAACTCTGAAAGCAAGAAGTGCTCCCATAAAAACCAGACCTCCTCTACAGAACCTGGCTTTTGTTTTGTTTTGTTTTGTTTGTTTGTTTGTTTGTTTTTCTTTTTTTGGCCTGAGAGGGCACACACATCTTCAAGAAGCTCTAGAGAAATATCCAAGCAACAGACTTATAATGGAACATTTTGAAATACAAAGAAAGTAACCCAAATAAGTTTTTTTATTAACATTTTATTNCAAAGAAAGTAACCCAAATAAGTTTTTTTATTAACATTTTATTTTTAATTGACAAATAATAATTGCATATATTCTGGAGAGGTTTTTTCATCTTCTTATGTTCATTCTGCCTTAGTTCTTCGAAGTCCTCCAGCCTGAGCTCTGTCCCTAGAACCCCTAGACCCCAATAATATTTCCTTTCCTTGCCCTACTAGGGAGGTCAGAAGACTCACTTGCTGTCAGGAGGAATGACATGTACAGATCATCTGGCAGCAGAGAGTCCTTCATGTCACGGAAAAACTCCTTGAGGAGTGCAGCCACATCATGGACATTCAGATTGTCATCCAGCACTACATCCAGACCTTGATCAAATTCTTCACGGAGCTAGGAAAAGGAGAAGACATGGACTATCTGCCTGGCCCACCACAGGCTCCATCTTGGTCATTCCTTCAACAGGTTCCAGGCTTCAGTGGAAGTAGCTGGCAATATGGTGGGCCTGGGGGCTGCAAAGAAGACCCTGCTCCTCCCCCCACCAGGTAGTCAGGTCTATGGAGGAACTCCATCTCCTCCTGCTCTTTCTTATTGGAGGAACAAACATGTAAACATAACCAATTTACCTGACGCACTCTCTGCACGGAGTATTCAAGGGTAAAAATCCCCACTGTGCTTAAGCCTGAAAGAAAAGACCAGGGGATGCTAAGCATCTCTGAATTCCTTTCCCATGGCATTTCCTTTCTTCCCCCCACCCCCACTCCCGCATCCCGACCTCCACTGGGTGTCAGGGGAATGTTATCCAAGCCCTTCATCCTCAACCTCCTTTCTCCCCCCATTTCTAGAACATCCCTCCTTTCCCTTTGCCTCCTTCCTTGATTTACCTATTTGCAGCTCCCTTACCATGTTTTTCAATGAATTGGCAGCAAGCCTCAACAACCTGGGGGATTTGTTTCGCAATCGGATTGAGGCTCATCTTCCTTTTGGATCCCAGAAGTCGTTGGCCAATTGGAAAGGAAACTTTTGAAAGCTGCAGGGTCTGCAGCAGCAGGGCCCCGTCTTCCAGCTCAGCCAGGCTATCCACAGACACCGCACCCTGTGGAGAAATCCAGATTATCTTAAAATGGGAAATAAAGAGAGTCAATTAGGACCTTCCTGAGTACTGTATGTATGACATTCAGAACAAGATACATTCCCTTTGTGGCAAGCCAAGGACAGCACTTTAACATATTGTGTTCAGCTCCCCACTGCCTCTGAGGGCACAGGCCTTGACCCTCCGGCCTCACATTCCTGCATACCTCAGGAGAGGCCCCTGCCTGAAACCTGGAGGGTTTAACTCACTCGACGCCCACGGCGAGTGAACTCCCGGGGCAAGGTGGGCTCATTCCGCCTGCGACTGAAAAAGCGCCGGATGCGGCCAAACACCCTTTGCACCACGTTTCCCCGACGACGGCCCGCAGCCTGACCGGTGGCTTCTTCAACCTGCATCGCGGCTGTTAGTTCAAGATGTTTGCGGCGGGTAAACTCGTTCACCAGGACCTCTTCCAGGCGAATGCCAAATGTCTTGAGTGATACAGCTGAGGAGCCACGGAGAGAAAGAATGAGAAACGTCAAAGCCTCGCAGCGCTTAAATCCGGAGGAACTGCAGGGGCTGTAGCACTCCTCCCAGCAACCACTCGCAGCCAACCCCACCTCTCCAGACCCGCAGCGCCCCTCCCTGGGGAGCTAGCCAAAAAGACCCCGCAGTGGTTTGGCGAAAGGACTCAGCTCCACTCAACCACCCCGACGAGGCTCGAGGTCCCTGCCTTAAATTTTCCCTGGGGGTGACTACCTTGAGGCAAAGAGGGCGATTTATTCGGGTTTATCTGTGTGGGGTGAGTCCACCAGAAAGGTCTGAGAGGACCGCGCCAAGCACCTACAGCTACTGCGCCATTTCCTGATATCACCCCCTGTGGGGTTTGGGAGCTGAAGAGAGTGTCTCCTGGGACGGTGGACGCCTCCCAGTCTCCAATAGCCAGGGCCACACTACTCAGGAGGTTAGCACTCTATTTCTTTACTAAAGAAAATACAAGAGCCCCCTCACCCCTCTGTTGTCCTCTCAAAATCAGAAACCACTTATCCAAGGTGTTCGGACCGTCAGTAGGTAAAGCTACGGGAAGAGAAAAAGAAAAGATACACTTACAAATAGGACTTGATAAGTGACTAAAATATCCCAATGCACTGACCTGCCGCAAGGGGAGGGGGTGGCAAGGAGGCGAGCTCTGTCCAGCGGGCGAAAAGTAATTAGCTTTCTGTGAGCCTCAGTTTCCCCACCTAACAAGGCCAAGCCTATCTCACTTGTATCTGACTCCGAGAATTTAACCAAACCAGACAATCTAATGCGCCGCGTGCGCACCGCGCATCTTGCTACGCACCCGTAGTCGCTCAATACAACATTTAAAACATAAATTCCGGGGCTCTGAAGCCCCCAGATCACACAACAGGAGAAGGGAGGGAGGGGCTCTCCTGCAGCGCCACCGCGGTTGAGGGTCGCCAAGTTACTGCGGGCGCGCTCTCACCAGGTTGCCGTCGGCTCCCTGCGCTGCGGTAGGAGAAGCGGCGACACCTGGCTGTCCCCGCACTCCGAATCTGGCATCAGTGACTGCCAGCGGGGGCTCCTAGCCCTTTGCTTCACTCAATTCAAGCTGCGTTCGCGGTGTGCGCCTAGCGAAGCTGCCACCCCCAGCACTTTCCAATACCTCTGGGGCGCGCCTGGGTCCGCGCTACCCGCCTGGGCTCCGCTGCCAAATCCGCGCGCGTACCCCTGAGATTCCCTGGTGCGCTCGAACCTCGTCCTGCGCCGCGTCCTGCTCGCTCCCTGGCAGCCAGCTGAGGTGGGCAGAGCTCGCGGCGCACCTCCTGCCGCCGCCCCCGCGCCCGCACCGCCCTCCCGCTCACCGCCCGGCTAGGAGCGTCTCTCTCTCACACACTGTCTCGCTATCTCCCTCTACTCTCTGTCTCTCGACCGCGCTGTCTTTATCTCTCCCAGTTCTCTCCAGAGTGTCCCTCTGCGCTTCCGTCTCGCTCTGCCTTATTCTCGCACCGCACCTGGTGCGTCTGTCTCTTCACCGGCCCTCTGTCCACCTGTCTGTCCCTGATATCTGCCTTCTGTCTTATTGCCCCTCAACCCCCAGCCTTCGACCAAACTCAACTAATTTTTACCCCTTCCACAATTCAACAAATAGCCTTCAACTCCGGCTTCTTCAGTTCCCCAGACGCCAGGAGAACTGACCAAGTCCGAGATCAGGCGTGAGCCCCTCCCTCCCTCCTAGACCCCTAATCCGCCCCGTCCTGCCCGGAGGGTCCACTCTCCCGAAGGCGAGGATGCCACACTCCGGGGTACAGCTTACCTCTGTCAGGTTTGAATTCGGAGAGGAAATGTCTGGCCACGAGTTCGTGGTAAGCAGTCTCTTGCAGCTTCAGACGCTCCAGCTCGGAGAGGCTGTGTATTGATACCATCTTCGTCCTGCGGTCGGGGTTGTGTCCTGGGGCTCCTCCCAAGACACTCACTAAAAAAATGAAGGCGGACAACAACAGCAAAGGGGGCATGATTCTGGGGCACAGTGCCCTTGCTGCCTTCAGAAAAGGAATGCAGCCACCCATTCTGGAATCGGATGATTATCAAGGCTGCATCATCCAATTGCCACTGGACCTGGTGGAGAGAACTATGGGGTGGGGTAGAGGGGAGGGAAAACTGGGAGGCGGCTTCACCCTCTAGCAGAGCAGCCTCTGGTTGCTTTTGCTAAAAAAGAAAAAAAAATTCAACTTCAAAAAATCAGCCCTTAACAGATAGTCCAGGAAAAAGAAAACCTAATTAGAAAAAAAAAAGTACGAAGGAGAGAAAATATGAAGAAAAAATAAAAGAGAAAAACATTTTTTGGGACAAAAAGCACTTTGAAACAAAAATAAAAAAGTATTTTCCATTGTTAATTAATTAAGAATGTTTTTGGAGGTTTTTTTCTTTCCCCTGATGGTACTCCGATGCTGTCAGGTTGGATAAAAAGGGGATTTTCATCTAGGTTAGGAGAGCTGCAAATTTCCATACCAAAGTCTTCCAGAAAAACAAAACTGAACATGAGGGGTCCGGAGCCAAAAATCGTCCCCAGGCCCTTTTGACCTAGTAACTCCCCTTCTAAGGGATCTAAATCCTAATAAAATTCTTCCTACAGACAGGGAAAAGCATATCCCGCATAAAAACCAAATAGTTAACAAAAAAAGGGAAAATGGGAAAAAAAGCTAGCCCAGCATGATATTAGTTACATAATTTTGTAATGGCCACAGTATGAAAAATTATGCAATCATTAAAGTGACATTTTACAAAGAGTTTTTAATACAAACAAATACAAAACACAGAATTGTATAATTTTTATTGCAACTATGTGAAGAAAAGCATGCATAAAAATAAAAGACTGAAGGAAATGCCACCCAAATGCTAACAGCATTTGCATTAACTGGTGAGATTTTGTTTGCCTGTTGCCTTTTCTCTATTTACCAAACTTTGTACAACTTGATTATATTACTTTTTCATAAAAAAATCATTTGTACCAAAACCAACAAACATCATTTCCAGACCATTTCTAGTGAGACTCCTTAAACAGAATTGGTGATCAAAGTGGAGTCTGTCTTAGCCTAATGGTAAAACCTATTTTATATGTGCCTTCTCCATGGTGCCCACTATCTTACACTACTTCCAGACTACAAAGCATCCCCCACGGGGTATGCCCCTGCACCTCACACGGCATCCTTTCCCGCACTTTCTCTATTACTCATTTGTTCATTCATTCCTTCATTAAAGAAAAAAAAAAACACCTGTATTAATTGCCCACTTTTTGCCAGGCACCAAAGATTCAAAGGATGAGCAAGGTAATACTATTTCTTTTTTTAAAGATTTAACAGTGCAGTGAAGGAGATACACAGGTTAGCAACAATTTACAAAACCTTGTGATGTTAGACCTCCAAGATATAAACAAAGTATTGTGAGAGCTGAAAGGAGAAAACATCTAAGTTTGCCTGGAGACAGAGGAGGGGAGCATCCGGAGAGAACAGCTTGTGCAAAGGAAAAGAGATGGGAGAGAGACTATCATATTCTTGAAGTTGTATAAAGGGACTGGAAGGAGATAAATCTGGATGGGCAGGGATGAGATCATGGATGGCCCTGTAAGCCAGCTTAAAGAGTTGGACTTTTTCCTGAAGGCAATAGGGTTTTAGGCAGGGAGTGAAAGAGTCAGGGTTGCACCTTGGAAAAATCACAGAAAGCCATGAAAAAGCCTGTTTTGGGTAGAGAGCTGGAAGTAGGTAGATGAGCTAAGAGGCAAGGGATATTGACACAAGTCAGTCTCACTAGGGCTGGAGTAGGGGACGAATCTCATGGATGGAACTGACAGGGCTTAGGGAACATCTTTAATTGCAATGAAAAGAAAACAATTTAGGATAGCTCCCAAGTTTATGGTTTGGGTAAATATGGCTGGTTCCTGATAGAAAAGATAATTCAGGAGATGGGGAACTAAACCTTTTGCCAAGAAAGGAAGTAGTTACATACTACTTTACTGAATGTATCTTTCCCATGGAATCTACAATGACATTCTATATATGATTTGGGGGGTGGGGAGCTTCAATTTCAAAGATCATGCAATGCAGCTTTGGGAGAGAAAAGTTAAGTAAGGGTTTATCATGCAATAATCCAAATGGATGAGCTATCCTCTGTCCAAAAAAACAAACAAACAAACAAATAAACCATACCTTGAATTTTGTCTCCAAAACTCTTTTGCCCACTTTCCCTAATAGCCAGGATCACAGATGTCAGAAATAGGTGCAGTAAGAGAAAAGATGAGGAGTTTTCCTATGGCTTTTGAACTAAGCCAAGAGGAAAACACCTAGCATAGTTATTAAAGCTTCAACTGCAAAGCTCCATCCCCTGGACCTAAAGTGAACACCTAACCCCAACCACCAAACTGCAACTTGCAAAGTGACCCTTTTAACCAAAGGCACATGCATTTAACCACAGTTCCAGACTAAGCTTCTAGCAATCCCCCATTCAAAATAGCAGGTCCAGAGCCTATTAATCTAGGGTCTCATTCTGAGACACACAGCCTAGCTGTGGCTTAATTTTTCTAACATTACTCCCCTCTTCCCTTTCCCCAATCCAGACGTCTTTTGTACCTGTCTTGGAGTTTCAGTTATTTCTTCTTATCAAAGCTTACCAGATCTGATCATCCAAAGAGCAGTGCTGGTTCTTTCACCCAAAAATAAGATGAAAATCAGTCCCTTCTCTCCCACAAATATAAGGTAAGAACAAACAGTAAAATCCCCAATCAACAACAGCCCCAAAGGGAGAGAGAGAGAAAAGCCTTTGAGAGATGAGTCAGCCTAGATGCTTACAATTCCGAAAGAAATCAAAGGCCTTAGAATAAACCGTTTGTCATTGCCTCCCTGCTCCAGCACACAGGGCTACACTTAAGAGCAGTTATATGCTACAGTTCTACCAGAAAAATTGGCAGAGACTTACTCGCTTTCAACCTTCTCAAGGTGCCAGTAGCATACAATACAGAAGCAGATTTAGGAAGACCAATGTCCCCAGACAAGAAGCAGATGGGTGGGGTGGGGAGGGGGAATGAGTAGGCAGGCTTTAGCACTATGAGAGAGGCACATAACAGGTTCTTGAGGTTTGAATACTCATCCTCAGGCCTGACATTTCAAGCTGAACACAAAGGAGGCTCCCTACAGGAAAGAGGTGCCAAGAGACCTCTCTTGCTCCAAAGTGTTTTCCCCTGACCCTTTCATTATACCATGGCACTAGCCTGAAGTGACCATGAGATTCAAAAGGAAGATGAAAGCAAACCAGCTCAGTTTCAGTCTAGAATTCAAAACATTTGCAGAAACACTATCTTTAGACAAATACCTGTACTGGTGTTAGAACCAAATAGAACTGAGTTCAAGGCCAAACTCTAGATTTCTTAGCTGTGTGATCTTAAGAAAGTCAGTTGAATTCTCTGAGTCTCAGTGGTCTTCTCTATAAAATGGTGAAATGACACAGTATCCATTTCAGTGGTTGTCTGAGAGTTGAATTAATAATATTACATGTGATATTTAGCATTGGTTTTTAATAAACATATTAATATTGAAGGTTCTTTGCATAGGGCCAGAGTTTACCAAAAAAATCATGTTTCAAAAGTAATTACATAAAATTAGAATTTGTATCAATCCATTGAACAACCTACTGTGTTCAATCTCCACTAAATTTGAATTATATAAAGAGATCTTAGGAGATTTTGAGGAATAGATCTTTCTTCTTCATTCTCCAATTTCATCAGAGTCAAGTATTTAAAAAATCATCTTATAAAATTTAGAAAAAGTAACTGCATAGGTTAATATTTCAAATGTTATTATTCAGATTAATAAAATGTCTGTATGTCTCAAAATTTGTTTCTCTTTCAAACCATCCAATTCTACATTGTCACTAGCACAATACATACACACACACACACACACACACACACATATGATTTGATTTGGATCAGTAAAGGGGCAAGAATATTAGCAGATATCAAGAGAAAGAATTTGAACAAAGAGCGGACAGGCACAAATCAAGTTTCCATCAATACAAAAAGGGAAAACACACTTGAATGGCATCAAGCCTGTTTCTCACATCCTCCCAAAATGCAGGGCACACAGATGGAGAAACAAATTAACGTCAGAAAGGTTACCCACTTCAACATTGTGAGGACTGAAATGGTTTCAACTAGGCATAAATCTACAGCCTTCATGATTTGGAGGACTAATTTACTCCATTGCCCCCATCAAATAGTTAGGAATGATGCAGTGCCTACTAGTAAACACCTATGAAAAAAAAAAAAAATGCAGGGACTGCACTGATGCCGTGGTTTAAATCCTTATAAATTAGGTACTTTATGGCATCACTAGAATTTTGTTCCAAGCCTCTGAGAGTGCCTCAAAGTTTAGGAAATTGATAGTGAATGGGGCTGGGTGCCCAGAAGGTACTGCATCTACGTTATTCAAATGACTACAGGCAGCGGCAATGGATACAGATATCCCAATTAATATATCACAACATGGGAAAGAGATATGGGTCTCTATATGAAAACATTTGGGCACCAATTTGGTCTGCTGACACATTAGCTTATTCATCCCGGAGCATTAATGAGTTAGCCTTAAAGTTGTTATCCCATAACCTCCATTTCAGCAAAGGCTGCTGATGCAATGAGCAAAATGGCTCATTTTATAAAATGTGGTGATGATGCTCCAAGATAATTAAATCTGGGGACAGCGTTCATCAATGCATTGAGTCAGCCCATCATGTTATAGCAGAAGGTCATAAACTAGAGGTAGTATTACTGTTAAAATATATGGAGAAAAGCCCTGGCTTCAAAAAAATAAGAAAATTTCAGGAACATTAGAATATTAGAATGTTTCAGAAATAGGATCTTAGCCATCATCTGGTCCCAAACCTCCATTATACAGGTCAGAAAACTGAGGCTTACAGAGAGACAGGGGTTTTCCCAACACCAGACAGCAATTTAACAGCAGAGCTTGGACAAGAACCCAGTTCTCTTCAGTCTCAGAGCTCTTGCCATTGACGCACCCATATTTTCTTTCACTAGCTGCAAGATTCTGCATTGCTAAATAAAGAAATCAAAACAATACACACATAATCAAAGCTTGATTCCATAAGCCAAGGGAGGTCATATCTGACGGCAGGCAGCCACCACATATTACAGCATCTTTGTAAAATAAGTACAGTCATCATTCCATGGAATCCTGTTTTTAAATTTTATTGATGAAAGAAACAACTCAAGCTCAGGATGGTGAAAGACATTTTTTTTTTGCTATAAACATCCCAAAGAATAGTGTAAACGAGGCAATGTGACATCAAGTACACCAAGATATAGATATTCTCACTATTATCTGCAATATGTATCAGGGTGCATAATAGTGTTGGCATCACAAGCTGTGTCATGCATATCATTTTTTCCCCTTTTGGTTGCTCCTTCTATTAAATTGTGGTGAAAGAAGTCAAAAATAAAATGTTCTATCAATAGGAGGTAAAAGTTTTTCATGTCTAATTTGTCTTCTGCTTTTCATTTTCTTAAAAGCTTTCCATATGTCCATTATCTCCAGACCCTAGCACACAATAGGTGTTCAGTAAGTGTTTGTCAGGTGAATCATAGGATTATAAGCTCTTGAGAGTCTTGTAATTAAAACAGCTATTTGTGATTCATGAATAAATGAATCATGCCACTTTATTCTTACAACAACCCCTGGGAAAGAGGTAGGTTGGATATTTCCTCCCCATTTTACAAAAGCAACAAACTAAGGCTTTGGAGAGGCTGTGACTTACCTAAAGTTGCACAAAAATGCCATGGAGGAACATGATTTGGGAACCAGCTGTCCCTTCCTATCCCCAGCTCAAGCCTTGCCCTTCCCACCAAACCATAGCAGTTCTTGGTAGTCATCACCAACATCTGCTGCCTGGAACTTGGAAAGTCTAAACCAAGGCTATCTTCTTTCCTAAGGAGGTGGCTGGATTTTTGAGATATTTTTATACATTGCTCTGTGCCATTCCTTGGGAAACGAAGATAGAAAGAAAGATAGATACATGGACATGTATGTGTGTGTGTGTGTGTTTATATATATGTGTGTGTGTGCATGTGTGTATATATATTATATATATATTTACAGGAATAGTATATATATTTTTTAAAAAAACAAAGACTATTATGAAAGGTAGAGGAGAGGAGTTGACAGAGGAGAAAGACACCAAAAGCCCTGTGTATTCATCTCACTACATTTCTTACCCCAGCCTACCCCCAATCTGACAGCATGGTATCCTGGCAAGGTCCTGAGATATAGACTGAAACTTAGCTTCAAATCCCAGCTTCGCTCCATGTAAGTTTACACACTCATTATTTGACAGAGAGCAAATTATCATTCCTTTTCTGAACCTCAAATCCATGACCTTACAAAATAAAAATCATGGTACCTATTAAGTGTGGCTGTGAAGATAAAATAAAAGATAGGGTAGAATGAAAGTGTTCTCCAAAGGGTACATTACTATGCCAAGCAAGCAAGCAAGCAAGGTGAGGAATTGCCCTCCAAAATACCTGAGAGCCAAACTTGAGGGGAAGACTTAGCAGAAGTGCTACTATCTGGAATGAGGCAGATAGTGTTCCCTGCTGAAGAATGCCTCTGTATCACCCTTTGAAGATGAAAATGGGTACTCACCCACTGTCAGCAGGAAGCACACTTCTAGATGGGATACAATGAACTGTATCTTCACTGAGTCTTTCATGATCAGAGATGCAAGGCAGCTAACTGTGTGATATGTGGGGATTCGTCTAGTCTATGCAATGTAGATAAAAGCTAACTGGCCAACAAAAGGGATTTAGTCCTGAACTTTGGCTTCCTTGGCACAGTATGGAAGCCACCCACGCTAGAGATAGTGGAGGGAAGGGGAGAGCCATCTGCAGTAGAAAGCCCCCATTCCTGCCCTGGGATCTTGCAGCCTAGTCAAAGGTCACATAAATGTCAAGTGTCTGAAGACTATCAGGAAAGGCCCATGGTTCTAACATCATCCTTCTCTGCACTAATTTAAATGTGTTTCCTTTCCTTTGTTCTTTTAAGGAATATTAAGAATTGACTATTTCCCCAGGCCCACTAGCACTGGACAGATCCCTAGTCAGCTCTAAGTTTTTAGTTTGCACTCTGTAAATTCTGATTCATTCTTCTCATCTACCTTGCCTCTCAAAGCTTCCCTCTTTGAGACCCACTGCCTTTCAGACACACACACACACACACACACACACACTCCCACTCACAGACATCCGTGTACACGCACATACACCCTTACACTCCCTTACATATTCATTTCCCCCCCCCCCTCTCTCACACACACACACACACTCACACACACAGAATTCCCTTCTCCAATGTACTCACTACAAGAGAGGGAAAAAGGGAAATGAGACTTAATTAAAAGGAGGGTCATCAATATTTGCCTCTCCAGACCACATCTGTGTCTTCTACAGAGTGGGCATAAGAAATAAAGGACTGATGGGGACACTCCCGGAAACCATCTGAACAGAGACCATGTCAAAGAAACCTTCAGAATAAGGAAGTTCTCAGAATCCGTGCTGAGAGCTTCTTCTCCTCCATCTTTGTTCCCCTACTCCCACCCCCTCTATTCTCCTTTGATTGTATCTTCCCCAACGAGCATCCAATTTTCTGTCAGTTTTCTTTTCAAAATCCTGTCTGAGTGGCTGTCATAGGGAACTGAGGCTGTGGGAGATGTTTTCCCTGTTTTTCATGGCATGAATGGTATTTTAAAACTACATTCAAATAAGCATATTTTTAAAAATATCAATATCTGTCTGTCTATCCATCCATCCATCCATCCATCCATCCATCCCCATTCAAAATTGGACCACTCTCATGGCTATGACGCAATCAGAAAAATCCCTAGACCAGGAGTCAGGAGGCCTCCTCAGTTACTAAGCAGCTGAGTGGCCTTGGGCAAGTCAGAGAGCGTCTCCAAGCCCGAAACATAACTGGCATAATTTATTATCATTCTGTTTATCTAAGGGCACTGTAGAGACACAACTCTCACGTCTGCAAAGTCCTGGATTCTTCCATTGGACTTAGCTAACTCCGGGACACAGGGCCACACGGCTGCTATTCGCAGTTGAAGAGAGAGCCCCCCACCGCAAGCCCTCCCAAGGGCCTTGGGGCACCAGAGTGCAGGGGACTGAGCCTGTCTCCACCCCCGACCCTCCGCCGAGCACCCATCCCGCTGCGTGCCCTCGGCTCTGAGCTAGGGACAGAAGACTGTGCACACTCTGTGCCGACTGTGCGCCCTCTGCCTCTCGGGGTTGCCCTGGGTCTCTGGCTGCCACTGCGCTGCAGAGCATGGCCTTTAGGCTGGGTTGGGGTCCGCTGCGCAGGTGCTGCCCCTGGGTAGCTCCAGGTAGCGCAGAACCTGTAAAGTTAAACAAAGCCCCGCGGCGCGCGGAAACCACTCTCTGCTGCCTGCCCAGCTGAGATTTAGAAAAATTAAATCTTTTCTTGCGCGCTCTTACGTTTGAGACATTGAACGCAAAAGCCTGGGCAACTTGTTCCACACTCTCAGGTCTCCTCTCCCTCCCTCACGTCGGGCCTTCCACGTGGAAGTGCCCTCACCTCCCTCTCTCACCCCGCAGTGGCCTGCGCTCAGGCCACTGGTGCGCTACCCCTGCACTACCTCTTGGCGAGCCTCTTGGTCCGGCCAGGGAAAGGCTGCGTGACCTGCTCGACAGTCCGGCGGGCGGCGGCGGCTAGTGCTGAGAGGAGCTGCAGGCACTGCCAGCGCTTGGCTCTGCCGCTCAGATTCCCCCACTCTCTGGAAAGCTTGCCGCGGTGGGGAGGGGGCTGATTCATAGCAATTTTCTACCCAGCAGCCAGCTCAGTGCCTTACGCATACCTGTTTGCTGAATTCCCTGGGCCACTCCCACTGGTTCTCAATGTACCCCACAATCTTCTCTCCCTTATTCAAAGCAGAGCTTTCCTTCAAGATTCAGCCAAAGGGTCCCTTCCTTCTGAGTGCTCTGAATCTCTCCTCCCCTGGCCATGCCACACAACCTCACGGTACAAGTGAAGGAAGAGCAGAAATGGAGGTTCAGATGGTTAAGAAACTTACCCAAGGACACAGCTAATTAGTGGTAGAGCCAAGATGAAGGTCCTGCACTCCTGGATCCCAGCTCAGCACATAATTTGCCACAGCACTTTGCTTCCCTTCTGCCTTGACTGGTGTGTCATTTGAGGGCAGGGGACATTCTTTGTTGGCCCTTTGCACACAAGGACTGCACATGGAATAGTCCTTTCCCCTCCTTGCCTCACTCTTTCTGCTCCTTGTTTCCCCTTCTTGTCTAGGGCCTCTGGTCTTCTTGTCTAGGGCCTCTGGTCTTCCAAACTCAGAGATAAAAAGGTCATTTTGTTCAAAGTTCAATGATCAGCAAGAACAAAACAGAAGCTGACTTCACAAAGTCCTCCATTGACCTGGATGGCAACGGTCTCCCACCCCCAACCCCCCTACTATATTCTTAATTTTTCATGTACTGTCTTCTTTGCATATCTAGGCACTTGGAGAAGTCAGAAGGCCATCCACACCAGCCCAAACCATCTTACCTTTTAATACCTCTTCCAAAAATACTCCCTTCTAAACTGCAGCCCACCAATCATATATACAAGTCAACGTCCAACCAAGCAAAAATATATAACTTACAAGAGCTAACTATTCTTATCTGATGCAACAAGGGCAATATGGGGTTAGAAACAAAAGATCTTAAGTGGGAGAATTTCAAATACACAATTACACCCCCCCCCCCCCAGTTGAATTCTCTCCTGTCTTGGGCCAAGTAAATGCACAAGGGACAGTGTTGTCAACAAACAGGGACAGAAATGGAGAAGAAAGTGAAGAGTCAAGAATATAAGAGACTATGGGTGAGCCCAGCAAGAGGGAAAAATGGGGAAGTAGAGCCTGGGCAAAGGAGAGAAGGAAGAAAAGGGAAGGGAAAGGATAGAGTACAGCTGCTGGCTCCAAGTATAGCTGCTGTGGAAGCCCAGGCAGACATGGACTTACTCTCCAAAGGCTCAGAGATATGGCTCTTAGGTGCCTGGATTGGAAATGAGATCCAGAAGCCATGTCAAGTTTCACTTATCCCCTAGTAAAGAGAACGAGCGTCTGGCTCTAAGCAGCACTGGTGGTGCTCTTTTCAATTTAAGTGCCACCTCACCATCATTGCTACCACGATGAGGCCCTCGCCCTCCCCTGCTCCCCCAGAATTAAGTAAATCTTACCCAACACAGGAGTACAATTTGAATACTCAGGACAATTTGCCCTTCCACTGAAGGAGAGGAGAGGAGAGGATCTCTCCCTCTCCTCCTGCTGTAAGTGGACTGGGTGCTGCCCCTTTATACATTCTAGAACACCAGATCAGTAGAGGTGGAGAAAGGGAGGGAGCAGCAATTTGAGGCTGGTCCAATTTGTCCCTGGCATCCCCTCTTTCTCTCTCTGTCTCTCTCTCTCTCTCCCTCTGTCTCTCTCTCTCCCTCCATCTCTCTCTCTCTCTCTTCTGTCTCTGCAGCCCCTCCCTATGGCCCTGGAAGCTCTGCTCCCCATCCTGCAACCAGCACCCTCCACTGTGATAAAACACAAAATATTGGAGTACATCTTTCTAGTGATGTTTGCTTTTTAATGTGAGATTTTAGACCTATATGCCAGGGAAAATCTTGAATTGAGGTGGGAGAGGGTGTCGCCGGAGAGGAAAAGAAAACCCACCCAGGTAGCTGGCAACATGGGTTGGTATTGGGGGCAGCTGGGAGACATGATTTGAACCTGAGTACATAGGGATCCAATTTAAGCAGAGAACTGGCATACTAGAAGAGGCTTGGATTACAGGGATTGTCTGGTAACATACATACACAAAGACCGCACGATATAGAGAGAAGGTAGATAACTAAATATCACTCAGCCTCCGTTTTCTCAACTGCGAAATAGGGAAATTAGTGCTCCAATACTACCCTGGAGAAGAATGTGTGAAATGACATAGGTAAAGTACCTAGCACTTACCTTGCCACTGAAGCCCAGAGAGGGGAAAATAACTTGCCCAAGGTCACATAGTAAGTAGCAGAGTCAGGATTGGAACCCAAGTCTCCCAAACATTCCCCTCTCCAGGAGGGTGCCAATGCTATCCTTGGGGACTTGGTTGTGGAACTGGGGAGGTAGGTTAGGAGCTGACTTTATGCATATGAATATAGACGTTCTATCACTCAGTCCCAGCCTCAAGGGCTCAGGCTCCTGCCTCATTCCCCCTTCTCATCATCACTCAGGTAATCTCCTCATGCCATCTTGGACTGATTCATTGCCACGTTAGCGCCATCTCTACCACCTAACTGAGGTGGTGACTCACCCTCTAGCTGGCCAGGGCCTCTGCCCTCCAGGAAAGAGGCTTTCTTCTTAATTGCCTGCAGAAGCCTCAGCCGCAGTGAAGCAATGCTCTTCCAGGCAGGCTTAGAGGTGGAGGGCTTTGAAGAGGAACGGAATAACTCTTTATCCAAAGCCACTGCCCTCCATCCCTGCAGTGCCTAGGGTCCTCTCTTTAGGTTCCTTATGATAACTCCTCATGTACCCTCGAGTCTCAATGTTTCCTAGGGATTTCAACCAGGACATCTCTTGCTGCCTGTATAGAGCTTGCACTGTGTGTCTGGCACAGTGCTAGATGCTGGCGGGACATAAGTTAACAGGAGACATTCCTGGCACCCAAGGAGTGCTCACAAGAAGTTTAAAAATATTAATGTGGCATCTTGGTAAGAAGGAAAAGAATACAAGTGGAGGTGAGTTAGGAAGTCCTTGTAAGGAGGGGAGGCGATGGGCAGAAGAACCTCATCACAACTCCAAGGATTGGAGGTGTGACCTGGATTCTCTTGTGGCCAGTGAATGGCATCACCAAATCATTGGTGCAGGCATTTCCCTTAAACACAGCATATTGCAAGTTAACTGAACTCCTGCCCATCCTCTGTGTTTCTGGCCTGGCTTGGGGGCATCAGCTGGTGGCCATGTCCCCCCTCCCAGACTCTAATCCCCTTTCTTTTAAACTCCCATATCTTTATATTTTTGAAGAGGGTGGGAGAAAGAGGGAGAGAATTGACATCCTCTGTGTTAACTGGAAAGAAGTACTTCACATATATCACTTACTCTAAGCCTCACAACTACCCCGCGACCTAAACCAGCGACTTGCCACGTTAGTCAGCTAACAAGTGGCAGAGCTGGGATTCGAACCTATAAAGAACTCTGAAGCCTGGGTATTTCTGCATGACACTTTACATAATGCGCCACGGAGTAGTGGGAGGGAGAGGTCCATCTCCCTTTCCCTTGCTGTCCATCTCCACAGAAAAGAAGCAAGCGGAGGACAGGAGCCAGAAAGTCATCTGGCCGCGGAGCATTCCGGAGTGACCCTCGCCGCCACCACTCACATAGTCCGCTTATGGAGGGAGGGCACTTCAGAGATTCTCAAGGGGACTGTGCCGCCAGAACCAGAAGTGCAAAGCACCTTTAGCGACTCTATCGCCCCCTGCCGCCAGTGGCGCCCAGTCCGAAGCTGCTGTTCTCAGGAGGGCTAATGGGCTAAGAAAAGAGCTTACCGACTGACTGACTGCCCAACAACTGTCACGAGCCAGTGCTAGGCTGCAGACAGCCTTGCCAAATGTGATGACATAGGCCGGGGTGGGGGGGGGTACATTTAGAGCGCCCTACTATGTGTCCAGCGCGGGGTCAGGGATTTCTAATAGCCATTGCCCTTTACGTAGAAAATGTGATGCTTTGAGAAAGAGTGAGCTCTCCATTAAGAAAAGTCTTCAAGCTAGATTAGAACAGGTTTTGCAAAAAGCTTGTCTGCCAGTCTTAACTCCTTACTTCTTGAAACGAATAAAGCTCTTTACCCTTAACAGTGGCCAGTTCTCTCCAGTGGGGCGTGGGG
>NW_016822976.1:86595-119407 GCF_001698545.2 Rhinopithecus bieti | reverse complement strand
TGGGGTGAGAAGCACGTGTCCTGGCTGAGGGTGGGGGTGCGGAGGGGGGCAGAGGTCAAGGCAGTGAAAAGGCCAGGGGGAGGGTGCCAGGAGGAGGAGCCTCCGGAGGGGTCGACCATACGCTGAGTGAGGGTCCCCGCGGAGCCCTCGCGCCCGCTCGCTGATTTCCCAGACCTTCTCGTTTTCCTGGGTTCTGCCTGGATTTTCCTTGGACCCAACTCACTCACTCCCTTTGCTTGGGAATGGGGAACATGGGGGCAACACCCCAGGTCAAAAGGAAAAGAGCATCTGTGCCCGCCCCGCCTCGCTCGCTCATCCTCCCTCCTTTTTTCCCCTCCTCTCCTCCTCGCCCCCTTCTCTTCCGCCCAAAGGGAAGGCGGGGGCGGGCTGTGTGTGTATGTATGTATGCATGTAAGCGTGTGTGCGCGCGCGCGCGTGCGGTAGATCTGTGTGTGCGTTCGGTGTGTGGCTGGGTGTGGGGGGTGTGTGAGCGGAGCACGTTTTAGCTGGAGTGCTTGGTGTGGTGTGTATTTGGTTTGCGCTTTGACATGCAGCATGTGTTTGTGTGTGCACGCTTATAGGTTGTATGTTTCTGCCCGATTATAGTGGGATTATGTGGGTGCGGTTTGAAGGTGGGTGTGTGCTGCTCCTGCCGGGGTTTGTGGTCTTGCTGTGGTGAGTGTATATGTGTGTGCAGTGTGTGGATGTGTGTGCGCCCGTTGAAGCTTGTGTGCATATGTGTGGTGTGTTTTTATGCTTAGATGCAGTGTGTCAATGTGGGTTTACAGGTGGTGTTTGTTGAAGTGTGTAGTGTGTGAATGTGTTCGTGTGCAAGATTTCTCTGTAAGTCAATCTACTTGAGGTGTGTGTTCAAAGGTTTATGCATGTGAGGGTGCGGTGTGTGTCTTTTGGTGTGATGTTCTCGTGTGTGGTGTGGACGCATGTGGTCAGCTTACGTGCTTGGATGAACGGGTTGTATGTGTCTTGAAGGGGGATTGCCGCGTAAGTGTATGGGTGCGGTGTGTGAGAGTACAGGGTTGTCTAAAAGAACCCAAGTGACCGTGTGTGTGGTTGGGGGCGGGGACGAGTGGGACGTTGGGCTGGGACTGAGAGGAGAAAGGAAGTAGGGGCCGCGACCTCGGCAGGGGTGCCCGCTGGTCTGATCTTCACCGTGGGGGTTCGCCTGCCCGCCCACCTCTGTGGCCAGCTGGGGCAGGGTGTGAATTTACCTGACTGCTTAGAGGAAAGAAGAGGAGGGCGCCGCACGTGATTGGCCAGGTAGGGCGCCTAGGGCGCGATACAGGGGCTGGTGGGAGTAAACTGGATAGATTCTTGGTCTCTGACCTGACACCCCTCCCCCGCCCAGGAGATCCCAGTTGGTGCCTAGCTGAGCCCAACTATTTGCTCAGGGCCTGGCTGTTTCACACCTTTTTGGCTTTGTGTGGGCAGATCCAGTTGCCTGGAAGCCCTTTCCCCTTGGGCCTTGTGACAAACTCCTACTTATTTTTTTAAACCTAACTCCAGAATCACAAAACTTTCTCTGCTCTTCTGTGCTTTTCCCTCTCAACTGAGGGCTCCCTTCTTTGAGCCACCATAATTACACCCTTCATACTTCTCATGACATGATCATACATAACTGCAATAATTTATTTACCTTTTTAAACTCTGAACTGCTGTAGAGAATACCTGGTATGTAGCAAGGATAGTTGTAATAATAATAATAATGTTGCCGTTTGTTAAGTACCTACTGTGTACTGGGCATTGTAAGTGTTCTGACATGCATTATCTCCTTGGGTCCTTACAATGATCCTGTAAGGTAGATAGAGCTATAATCATTGCTATTTTTACACTTCACACATCAGGCTCAGAGTAGTTAAGTAATTTCCCCAAGATCACACAGACCCTAGGAGGCAGAGCTGGTATTTGAACTCAGGTCTACCATATTTCCTAAACCTTTATTACATACCAGGTGGCTTTACTAAGAGTCCCCTGATTCCTGCTAGACGTTGAAGTTTCTATCAAACATTATCATTTCTCTACAAATCTTTCTTTTGAGTTTACTGACAGCACCAGAAGTAGTCAGCATAATTACTTTCTTTGTCTCCCAGACAGCGGATACTTTCTCCACCTAATTACCTGCTTTGTTGATACGTCAAAATCTGTAATTACTCTAGGCACAAGTGCACCTCACTAGCTCCAGTTCTGGGAGCTCTCCATAGGCTGGTGCTGAAAGAAAGAGTTGAAAGTGAACATTTTCCAGCCATAGGGTCAGGGGAATTGGGTATGGAGGGATATGGAGGTGAAGAATCAGGGTGGAGTAAGAGAATCATTTCACAGCTCCCCAGACCCATTTTTATAACATCACTACCAGAAGTTGGTATATGGCAAATTTCAAATAGAGCAAGCATCTCCATACCAAACTGCATGTAGAAAAACAAGCAGAGCTTCTCCCTCAGAAAAGATTACTGAATGGACCCCATTTTATATTATTCATGAGTCGGGGGGCACTGCACTTTCCTAATGGGGCTCATGCTGCTCTAATGCCTTCCAAGCAGCCTCATCTGAGAAACCCAAATTAAAGCAATACATCGCATTTTGGGGAACACATTTATGGGGGGAGCATGATGTCATCCCAGTCACAGCTAAAGGGCCTCTGGAAGCACTAGCTCCCAGCTTAGCCCCCAGGGAACCAGCCTAGACTGCTGCAAAGAGGTCAGGGGGTGGATAGAGAGGGACAATTCAACAGTGGTGAGTCACTTCGCCACTTTTCAGGGGGGAAAGTGAGAAGCACGATTTAAATTGCCACTGTTATTATTGTGCCCTTTCATCTGGCACAAATGAGCCTGGTGCGTGGATGAAAAACAGTTGGAACATCCATAAAGCTTCCCCCCAGCTGGGCCTGGGTCAGCACCTCATCCTGGGTGGGCACAAAAGCATTGCCAAAAGTATTCTGTAGCCAGAAAGTCTCCTTTTGGGGAAAAGGGGAGCCTAAATATGTCAGTCTTACTCAGGCAGGGCATAGACCACCTGAAGCCCCTTGGTTTCATTAAACTTAAATCCATACAAGGTGTTCAGGCAAACTTTGGTATCTTCTAGCATCTGGTCTCAGATGCTCAGCTTTCCTGCTGCTGTGGGGCCAATCTGACACCTCCTCACTCTCCTCTGAATATACCGGCTTCACTTCCACCTCCTCACAGCTGTTCATGTGAGGCCTCTCTTCCTCAGAGGGTCTGCCCCTGCTTCTCAACACCAGCACACACACATACGCACACATGCATAAACACATCACTAGACTACCCATCTAAATCCTGTTGTGTCAGTTCCACTTTGGTTCATAAAGACCATCTGGTTCACTCCAGCTCAGTGTTCCTGCCTGTGAAATGGAGGACAAACTTCAACTCTGAAGAAGCCAAAAGCTCCCCGGCTATGGCTCCAAAGATGCAGTCGTGGGCCAGGGACTACTAGCATAATGGAAAGCTATCCTTCTCTGATGCCCCCCACCCATATAAATGGGGCAATAAGAGGGGCTATCAGAACACTTATCAACATGCCACCACCATGGGATAGACACACAGACACACACACGCGCGCGCGCGCGCACACACACACACACACACACTCTTTCCTTGGAGCTTAAAATCGCCATCATAAGTCTCTCTCGCTTTGGAGTTCAGGAAATGTGTTCCTATAACATGAAGATTATATGGGGAATTGCAAAGGTGGAAAACGCTTTAATAACTCCCATTACGGTCCAATATAAACAGAGATTTGCTTAATTTCACCCTAAATATGAGAATCTGGAGGAGCAGGGTACCAAAATGTGGATTTTTGTGGGGAGAGAGATCATGGTTTCCCCATGAGAGTAAAGCCCTTGAAAATCAGGGCTTTTGTTTTTTCCATGTGGGGAGGGCAGAGAAAGACCACAGGCTTCAGAATGAGACAGCTTTGTGTTGATATCCCAGCTTGAGCACTTACTTGCTGTGTGATCTTGGCAAGGTTACTTCACCTCTCTGAGCCTCAGTTTCCTCAACTGTAAAATGGAGATGTTAACACCTGCCTAGAATTGCTCAGATGACTAAAGGAGGTAAACCATAGAAACCATCAGCCAAGTGCTTAACAGATACAGTAAATGTTTAAGAAAAGGTTAGTTAATTCCCTTCTGCACTTTTTTTCCTTCTCATGTAGCCCAGAGTGTCTCAACCATGGTGTTCAGGGAGTGGAGCCAACTGACTAAACTGCCAATTTTCCTCATTACTGGCTTGTCTGACACTCTTGAAATAGTCCCTCTTCTTTTAGGGTGATGTTTGATCAGCCTAATGCAGCCCCGGAAGAACTGGACCTTAAGTCCAATTCTCACTCTGCAGTTTCTCCTTGCAGTGTTAATGAGACCAAGGTTTCGGATATAATACTCCACACAGGAAAGTTTCAAACTTTCTGCTCACTGTCCAGACTTCCCTCCACCCCAGTTGCTGATCCAGCCCCAACCCAGTCTCCTAAATATGTGCCATTGTGCCCCAGAAAGTAAAAGCATGATTATTTCCTGGCTAAGATTGCCCTATGACTCCTGTTTTGTTTTCCCCTCACTTTCACTCTAGAAATAATAGTGCCTAAGGCCATCCAGTTTGTAGCAGCCACCTATGTTGAGGGGTAGATGGGATGATAGAGAAAGATATGATGGTTCTCTGAGATATGCTATGCAGCACCTAAAATACATCTCTGATTAGTTTTTATTCATGTGTTCCCAATTAAAGGAAAATAAATTCTACCCTTTGCCAAAACTAGTGAAGTGGAAGAAGACCCCAGTCTGAACCCCTTCCTCCCTGGTGCTTTTGCCTCCCTCTAGAGACAAAAGCAAGTCATTGCAAGCTATGGCTGCATTTAAGCAGGGAGTGGTGGAGGAAGATCAAGAAATTGGGGACGGGGGAGGGGTGGTGGTGGTGGATATAATCCCACGGAGGGATAAAAAGACTACAGAATAGAGAGGTATTGAGATTCATGGCAGGAAAAGCTCTGAGAGGTCCCCACCTAGATGCTTCCAGACTCTGGAAGGTGCCTTCAACTCCTCCCTCTCGTTCATCCCTTCTATTTATCCTGCATGCTACCCTCACTGACCCCAGATACCTCCTTGCAAGTGAGTCCCTCTGAGGATTTAAGAATTTCGAAAAACTTCTCCAGCTCCTACCCCTGTCTGCTTCTGTGGAAGTCCTGGAGCCTCAGCTTTGAAAAGGGAAATGGGAGGGGTAACAATTAGGTGTCAACCACATCGGACAGAGAATAGTTAGAGCAGGGGTTCCAGATACGTCCATGCCACTTAGTAAGTTTCCTTAATAAACAGGGACCTACCTGCTGAGTATTGGGTACCCATCCTGAGGAAGCCGCGTGGTTGCTCAAGAAGTGTATCTGAGACGTGACAGTAGCTGCCAAGGCTCATCAAACATGCCATCTACCTACTTCTGCTGATACATGTGAGAACAAATGATACTGCCAGCAGGAAACAGAAATCGTTTCCTAGTGACTCAGAGCCCCATCTATGAGGACACAGGTGGTGGGTTTGTATTGCATCTTTCAGTTGAAATTCCTTTTCACAGAAAGAAATTTATAGATAATCAAATAAGTCAAAGACCGGCATCTGGGCCCTGGGCAAAGCATCACCAACATCATGTTGACCACCTAGTAAATGTCTGCCACATGTCAGCATAGGAGCTTTGCAAATGTTTCTCTCTTTTAATTTCACTCAAGCTTTGAAGTCATATCAAAAAGGATTGTAATCCTTGCTCAGCCACTGTGTGACAGTGGGCAAGTTACTAAACTTCTCTGAGCTTTTGTCCTTAAAATAGAGACAATAATACTAACCTCAGAGAGTTGTTACGGTTAGAGATAGTTTATGTAGAGTGACTGGTATTTACAAATAGTAAACATTTGGAAAAAATAAAACTTCTTTTGATAACTGACCATAGAAAGCATTTAATATAATGACATCTACAATAGCAGTAATAAGAACTATTATTATTATTTATAACCACAAAATATAGACATTATTATGTCATTTTAAGAGAGGTTAAGTAACTCTCTCACAGCAACCTTATAAGAGCTGGCCTGGGATTCAAACCAGTTGTTCCTCTTCCCACCCGGAGTTAGTGGAAATTTCATGATCATTGGGAAGATCATGTTTGGCTGGCCTGATCCAGTTATTATATTTAAACTACAATTAGAAGAAAAAATATATTTAAACTGTGTATAGTGGGATTCTAGATCACTGTATAGTTTATTTGCATATCACAGGTCCTAAATTTGCCTTTTTATGCCTTTTTAAATTAGTAATTGAAGAACAAACTTCATAGACTTTAGAAAACAGAGAAATAGCTATTATCCCACCACCTTAATAGATTCTCTAACTCTATCTTATTGTCAATTTCTTTCTAATCTTTCAAAAATGCATATTTGACAGTTATAATCATACCATTTTCTATGTTGTTACATATTCTTGGCAAAAATAATTTTTATGGTTCTATGCAATCTAACAAGTGGATATGTCATGGATTTTATTTAACCATTCCACTATTGTTGGACATTTAGGTTGTCGTAGTAGGTAGGTGTGAAAAAAAAGGAATAATGTTACTTTCACCGTTGCCATAATCACCCTCAGGGACCTGGTGTCTTGCTTCTTGCTCTATCAGTGCTCAATGCTTTCCGTCATTTGATATTTAAGCTTGATAAATGTCAGCTCTACTGCTGGAGTCTGAGATACATTTGCAAGAGTATTATTTTCTGCCGGTTTTCATCACACAGATTCTGTATTTCATCCTCATGATGGGTAAAGTGTGGGCTAAGCTCTAGAGNCAAAAAAAAAAAAAAAAATACTGTGACATACCAACTATCTCTTGGGCAAGTGTAATGGGGATGAAGGAACATTTAGATACTGCCCCACTTCTGCCCAGTCAGGTGACAGCTTCCTCCCCCAACCCCATCTCTGATGCCTGAAGACTTCTGAAAGACATTCGAAGGGAGGCACCAAGGCAATTACAGCCTTGCAGAATATCAATAGTTACCCACAAAGTTACCCTTCACATTGTACAGCATTTCTCAGGGGGAGTGCAATGAAGTGAGCTCTTGCCCAGTCAAAAAACTACCCAAAGATTATTTATTTCAAAGTGATGCCCTGTGACTTAAGTGAGATTATATATGTAAGGAACTGAGCCTAAGGGCCCAGCATTTGGGAAGTGCTTCACATATATCAGCTGCTCTTGTATAAGTAGTAGAGCTACGTAGGCAGTGGTGTGCTGCAGGGGTATATTGGGGAATAGGTCCCACTAGACTAGAAATGCAGCAGCGAATATAAGGTCTTACACTTGAGTTCAAACACCAAATACAGAATGGAGACTCTGAAAAGAACTTGGGTTTACTCAAGGAAAAAGAGTAGCTTTCGTTGAAAGTAATTCAATGTAAATAAAGTCTTTGTGTGAACTGTGTGGCTGTGCATGGGATTTGTGAGCGGTGCATACACGGGTAATGTGAGTATATTATGCTGTGTGTAGAAAGTATGTAGTGCATGTGAGGCATGTGTGTGTTCATGGCTTTGCACGTGGGCATGCATAGGTGTGGTAATGTATATGTTATGTGTGTGTTTATGACTACATATGTGTGTACCTTGGGTGTGGCGTAGGCTTCCAAAAGAGGGAAAGTCAGCCATCCAGGACTATATTTATAGGGGCATAGCTGGAAAACCTCTTTTGGCCCGGTCATTGGACATTTATAAGTTGGAGCATGTTCAAAGAAAAGCAGGTAGACATGGGTGGGGGCCCTGAAGCTATGTCACATGTTAAACAGATGAAGAAACTGGGGAAGTTTGGCCTAGGTAAGAACAGGGTGAGTTAGGGGTGGGACAATGGGGAGAGCTAGCACTGTTTCCTAGGAAGGAGGACCACGGAAGTCAATGCCAGGGCCAGAAGGTGGAAGCTCCCAGGACATAGATTTGGGTTTTGGGGTTCAGTTTAAGGAAAAGCCTTCTAATTCTAATAGACATTGCTGTTTTCAGATGGGAGTTGGGCTTCCTGGTGTAATATGGACTCCCTCCTATGTGGTTATTCATAAAGAAGCCTTCATGTCCTTGATCTCATTGGAGTCACATGACGACCTTCTAGTCCAAGCAAGGGCGAAATGTTTCCCTCACCCTCTTTTCAGGGTAGACTGTTAGAGCAGTAAGGCCTCAAAAGACATCTTATGAAACTCCCTTATATTTTGATTCACCGGGATCATATAAACCTTAAAATATGCAAAAGAAAAAATTAAACTCTGTGTGTATGCAGTTCTTTTTCCTTCTCAGAGATCTTGTTGCTGGCTCGAGGCTGTACTTGAACTGGCTAAGCATGCCGTAGTGTTTTAGCAGGAGGTCAAACTCCAGGGATGGTTCTCAGTAGGGTGTTGGGGCTGGCAAGAACTAAAAACAGGTCTCTGCTGAACTAAGTTGCTGAGGCCCCTCCTCTCCCTGACTTCCCTCCCCGCCTGTCAGGGGCAGAGGAAAGAGGAGACAACCCCAGGTTTGGTCTATGGCTGGTGCCCAATGACGCACTCTCACCAATATAGATTTTGGAGGTGGAGACTATGGAAAAACAGGTGGCTGTGGGGGCAGGTGGCAGCCTGAAGGAGGTGGGGCTTATCAAGGGGAGTGAAGGACAGTATGGGTGGGGTCCTGGGGTACTTCAAAAGAAAATATCAGTCTCCTGAAACTTTAAGGACCAAAATATAATCAGTTGTCAAAATGTACTTTGTAGAAGCAGTTCCAGAAAAGGGGTGAAATGTGACCCACATATGCCAGTGCTGTGATCTTTGCACACTTGTGTCCTCAATTCCACAGAAATAGGGAAACCAAGCATTGATCTCAAGTACCCAAGGAAAGACAGCGACTAAAGACCCCAGGGGTCCACTACTGGGCAGTCTGGGGCAGTGGGCAGCTGGCAGAGCCTAAGCTGACCCATGTATGCTGCCAACCTGTTGGGTAACCTTGGGCAGGCTTTTCCTATCTTCAGTGTCATCATCTCTTAAATGAAGGGGTTAAATTCGACGACTCTGGGGGGTCCATTCCTGATATTCTGTGTTTGAGATTGAGACAAGGGGACAAACTTCAAGGCAAAATGAACCCCCGCCTCCTTCAGGATCCCTGGGGCCTGGCTTGCCCTGTCAGGGACATTCATCCTTGGGCCTTTAGGGTCCTTGAGTTGCGGGACGCCGCTCCTGCGCGTCTGGCCCCAAGGCTCTGGCTGTCCCTGCGGGCGGCTGAGCCAGCGACTCCGCCCACCAGCTCGTCCCGCGTACCGCCGAGCCATTAGCGCGATTGCTCGCGGTTCCCGGCAAAGCTGGTGATTTATGCGGGGCCTCGACGGGGCAGTCCCTTGAGCCAGGAACAATTAGCTAAAAGCCAGCAGGAAGGGAGGCAAGGGGGCGACCAGCCAAGCCCCAGGGCGCCCAGCCGGGGCTGTAGCCGCCGGCCGCCCCCGGCCGAGCACCCCAGCCCCCCGACTCGGTGGGCCCCACTCACCACGGCGGGGGCGGGGCTCAAAGGCCGAGGCGAAAAGGCAGTCCAGTATCCACGCCATGACCCGCGCTGAGTGCCCGGCAGCTCGCAGTTAACCTTTGCGTCGTCCCCGGCACTGGCCGCCCTAAGTAGACCCCGGTGACCACGCCCTGAGCCGCACCCTGCACCCAGCTAAGAGTGTCTCGGTCACCGGACACCTCGAGCATGTCACGAAGGGGGCAGGGCCTCAGGGGAACCCCCCCCCCTCCTGCCAGAAGAGAGGCCGCTGGTCCCGCAGCCCCTTGCCCCACGCGAAGGGAGGCCGAGACACACAGCTCCTGTCCCGGGAAGCTCTGACTCTGAGGGCGGGACCCTGCCCCTACCCCAGGGAGCCCAGAGCCTGAGGGGAGACGCCATCTCAGCCCTGGTGAGCCCCAAATCTGAGAGGGAGGGAAAGTCCCTGTCCCCCACCCCTTCCCCAGGAGCCCTTGATTGGGCACATAAAAGCAGGCCTGTCCCCAAAGGCTGGAATTTGAAGGTGAGGTAGCGCACCTGTCCCAGGGAGCCTCAGATCTGAGGACGAGACTGTATCCCAAGCTCTAGAAAACTCCACGATTTAGCGGAGCGTCATCTCAGCCCTCAAGAGGCCTAGTCTAAGCGGGAAGCAGTGTGCCCCCCAGGATCCCTGAATCTAAAGGGGAGTTGATGTCTCAGCCCTTGGGGACCCTCCCACCGCCACCCTTAACCCCTCTCTTAGGGCAGGCATCACCTCAGCCCCGAGTGGCTCCAAGTCTGATTTAAATCACTGCTCTGTTCTAGAATGTGAGTAGGAAAAATGATTTTGCCGCCTCCCCCAAGAAGCCCCATATCTGAGAGTAATCTTACTTCCCTTGTCCTGGGAATTCTGCAGGGAAGAGGGAGATGCTCTCCTGCCTGGAAACATTTGTATTGAGGGGGTTGATCATCAACTGAGATAAAAGAACCCAGTGTCAAGTATGTACAAATATGGGGTACCCCCCACTTGCTGCCGACTTACAGATTCCACTGACAATGCTTTTGCTCAGGGCACTGATATAGGAGGGGGACCAACATTTATTTTTAGAAAGAATTTGATATTTGATATTTCAACGGGGGGTGGTACTGTGTTGGATTTTCTTACACTTCTTTTATGGCTTTGTATTTTTACATTTTAAATACATATGGGAGCACATGCCACAATGGGTTCAGTGTTTGGGGCCTCTGGTGGTGGTAAAACAGCCCTGCCCCCCAAATCCTGGGGTGGAAGCAGCCACCAGAGATGGATCACATTGGGCAGGAAGGGCGTCTAAACGAAAGTTCCTTTTTACTTCAAGTCCAGGGGCCCAAATTGATTTCTCTCCCAATTTGCCATTGGTAGCTGTACAGACATGACTCTGCGCCTTGTTTTTCTCCACTGGGAGAATGGGGCTCTGTTGATCAAAATGCTAGTGAGGAGGTAGAAAGAAATATGGAAAATCTTCTTCCAGCATCTCGATTGCAGGCCAGAGGAGTGGAAGCCTCAATCATGGGATCCGTTGGGGAGAGCAGTTATTATATTTGCTTTGCTAACCACTGATATTAGCATTAACGTGGCAAAAGGGGTGCATAAAATGGAAAAATTGCCTGTACTTTGCCATACAATTCTTAGCAAAGCGGAGCTATCTTCGGAGTTTAAAGGTATTCCACTCATTTCCCTTCCTTTCTGGGAAACATGGTACCTCTCTGCCTTTGTACCAATATCTAAATCATTTCCAATTTTATCTGTTTTCTAAAAGCAATCACAGACAACAAACACTCACCAGATCTGCTCTTTTACCAATTTCTGCTTTACAAATACTTAGTCATCCAAGCCAAACAAGCCTGACATCTAGAAATGTCCAGTTTCAGGCCCGGGATATTGAAATCTCAGCTTTACCTCTTCCCATGAGCTTATCCAGCACCAGCTTTTGAAAGGGCCTCAATGGGTTCCTTTTTTTCCCAACTGAATGAGCTTTTTTTGGGCTCCCTCATGGCACAAAATCTGCCTGCCTGGTCCAATCCAAGAGTCCTTGGAAACTGAAATTGCTCTGCTTCCAGGGCAGCTCTACGTGAGGTACAAACCCATGACAGCTGTCCTTCTTTGTTGCCTTTTCCTCAAGAGGTGTAATGTAGTAAAGGAACAAAGCTACAGAAACTCACAAACCTAGATTGGAAGCTCAATTCTGCTATGTTCTAGCCATGTAATCTTGGGAGGGTTATTTAATCTCGCTGAAGCTTAGTTTCCTCACCTGTAAAATGGGTATATTAATAGCTATGGAAAAAGCTCCAGGTGGACCAAAGCATCTACTCTTTTGGGAAAAAAGAGAAGAGAAAATACAGAGGTCAGAAGTGTTTAAAAAATTGATTTAGTAACTAAGTTAGCAGTTTTGCCCTGTCCCTTTTCTTTGACTTGCCGACTCTGCCACTTAATTACTTAGTGTTACATTCCCTTTGAAAATCTTTATCCTTAACTAAATGTCCTGGGGTAGAAGGACATAATAGACATAATAAGGAAATGCATTCATCCATCAATCCATTAATTCATACAACAAATATTTGTCAAATGTCCTCTAGGTGCCAGATATTGAGCTATGCAAATAATGTTGATTCACTCAATGAATTATTATGCAATTATTTTTAAGTGTATAATTTAGAAGCTTATATGATAATCTGAAAATACGCGTATGATACTTTTAAATGAAAAAAAAGGCAGGATGCAAAATGTGTGCACACTGTAATATAAACAGCACAAATAAATAATAAACCTATATACAGAATAAAAGGCTAAAAGGAAACACACTAGAATCTGAGTCGTGATTGTATTTAGGTAATGCAATTATGGGCAATTTTTAACTGTTTTATTATTTTCATATCTTAGTATTCTCCAGTTTTTCTTTAATAAACATATATTATTTTCTGGAGTTAGAAAATCCTACTTAGAAAAAAATCTACAACTTTGTCTCTGCTGAATAAAGGACTAGGCTAGACAGGGGAATGACGAGGGCCTTTAGGTTGGGGTTATGCCAGTGGCACAGGGCACTTGGGCTGGCTTTGGTGACCCAGAAAAGGCTGAGAAAGTTGGCCTGTGAGTAAAATGCAGAATTCCCTTCCTGTGCAGGGGCACATAACAAGTTATGACTCCTTTCTGAGGACGTAGGAGTTCTTAGTGCCCCCATTGAGCAGCCAGGAACTTGCTAGCCTGGACCTGTAATCCTCATCCCACAGTATGTGCTCACAAGGGACACATAGGACATCTTTGTCCTCACTCTGACAGTCCAAGACCTACAGCTTGACAGTTTGCTGCTTCTTAAGCGTCTTCTATTGTAATTCCAATTAAAAGCCAAGTATCCTGCTCCTAGCTTGGGTCATTGTCTTCCCAGAGGTCTTTAGCCACAGTGATGAAGTGAATCTGGGGGTTTGCTGACTTTTAGAAGATAGGCTTCAGACCTTCTTAACTTTTTTCCTGAAGCCCAAAAGTGCTTGACACCGAGGCATATAATTGCTACTTAAATGGGACTGTAGGAATTAAAGGCCCTTAAACCTTGTCGTGGATCAGTGTTTCCCAAAGTACAATCCATTGGACCAGATGCATCAGAATCACTTGGAATGTCATATAACAATGCAGATTCCCTGCTCCCACTCCAGTCCTACTAAACAAGAATTTCTGGGCATGGAGACTAGAAAATAGTACTTTTTACAGGCCCTTCATGGGGGTTTTATGCCCATTAAAGCTAGAGAAACTCTAATGTAGAAGAAAGAAGTCTTTCCCTGCAAACCCTCCCATTGCACCCTAGCTACAGGGAACACTGCGGCACCCTAGCCACAGGAAACACTGGGGCAACCAAACGGGGAAACTGGTCACTTTAACCCCACTCTACTTCTTTTGGGTGCATGGGGAAATACGTAGCATGGAAAATTGACCAAACCTTAAAACTTGACTCCTCACAGGGCCTAGGTGTGTTCAAAATGAGCATACTCCATACAAGTCATTCATTTGGATTTTCTAAGAATCCTCGTGTATATGTCTACATAGCACTTCCCAGTCAGGTTATTTCATTTGAACTTTCTACTTGTTGGGTTCCTTGCATCAGGCAAGAGAGCACAGTGGAAAGGGCAGTTAAAATACCAAGAGTGAGGCTGGACTTACTGGCTGACTGGCTGGGTGAATGTGTGTCTGCTTCCCAACATGAGCCTCAGGCTCCTCCTCTATGAAGTGAGAATCTCAGTCCTGCAGCCCACCTCCCTCTACAGCAGGCTTGTCCAACCCATGACCCACGGGCCACATGCAACCCAGGATAGCTTTGGATGCGGCCCAACACAAATGTGTAAACTTTCTTAAAACATTATAAGATTCTTTTGCCGTTTGTTTTACCTTATCAGCTATCATTAGTGTTAGTGTATTTATGTATGGTCCAACATTTCTCCCAAAGTGGCCCAGGGAAGCCAAAAACTTGGACACCCCTGCTCTACAGATTGTTAGGAAGGTCTCTGCATTTTCAGGAATGAGATAACAAAGTATTTATCTCTGGGCCCATGAAGGGAATTGGCAGATCAGCACCCTGCCCCCCAGCATGTCCTTTTGAGAAGCCCTATCAGGTCCACACAGAGCGCACAGGGATCATATTTGTTCTCTAAAAGGGACTCCAAGCCCCAGGACCTCAAGACCCTGCCTCCCTGGTTTTCTATTTGTGAAAGACTTAACTGGGCAAATGGTAAACGTGTCAGTTAAATCATGGGTGCTTCGGGGGACTGCTTTGAACCTCAGAAGGGCCTCAGTTTCCTCATTTCTCAAATGGGGTTATACAGAGAAATCTTGAAGTTCCTTTCTAGCTACTTAACAGCATTTCTAGGGGTACACTCCTTCCACAGCACTTTTTCCCCATAGCTCTATTAATTCTAAACATTTTCATATCACTGAAACCTGACAAAGTCCTGGCACCATCTTTGTGAGGTAGATATGGGAGAGAATTATTCCCATTTTCTTAGATTTAGAAAAGTGAGGCAAAGTAAGTGACTATCCCAAAGTCACCCAGGGGAGAAGAGATGAGCTGAGACCAGCCTCCACACCTCTTGCCCCCTGCCCATTCTTTTTCGGTACTCCTTGCTAGATCCCAGGAGCTGTCTGTCAGTGTGCTGACACCACTCAGGAAAATGCAAGTTTCATCCTGACACCAGAAAGACAGAGCAACGATTACGCTTCAGTCCCCAAGGAGGCAGAGAAATTGCTTTTAGTTGACAAGTGCATCTCCCACACACATACCCCTCTGGTTGAATGAAAAGATAAAATCAAGTTAAAAATCCCAAATGCTCACTTAATTTTGTAAAGCATTTTGCTCTTTGAGCTAGGGGTAGGCAGGATGAGAGAATTTTCCAACTCCAGAAGTCTCAACAGGGTGGGGTAGGGAGAATAGTGGGAACTAAGGGGGGCACAGAAAAAAAAAGTCAGAAAGAACAAAAGCATGGGGAGGTTTTCTTTTAGTTTTGTGCCATAATCAATAAGAAAATGGAGTTTTCTGAAAAAAGAACTAGAAAAAACTCAAGTGTGTGCTTATGCCTTTGAAAAACTACAAGACATGCAAGCCACTGACATTTCCATTCTAGATGAAAATTCTATGGCTTCCGATAACAAGAGTTTAGGGGCTCAGCAGGGGGACTGTCCACTTCTATGTATTACCATAGACTCCTGGGCTTTACTACCCCTGAAGGTCATCCCTGCAAAGCACTTGCCTTTATATATTTAAGTGTATCAGCTCCCGACGTACTCTCATATGTATTTTCAATCTGAATTACATACAGCTTTGGGAGGTTGGCAGGACAGAGCTTAGCACAACCCTCATTTTACAGAGGAAGAAACTGAAGTTTGAGGAAGGGGAGTGACTTGCCTAAAGTCACTGCCTTTTCTGTTTGTTTGGAACCTGTTCTTGAACCACTTTTGTGCTTCCTTCTTTTGTGCAGGGTTCCCTCTCACACTACCCATATCCAGCCTAAAATCTGGCCTTAGATCTTGTATGTCTCTTGACCCCTCCCCTGGACTCCAAAACTTGGAGACTTTCACCTTGCTGAGAATTCCAAAGCCCTTAGAAAACCTGAGAATCTCCTCAGCTAAGAACATTTTATTCTTAGTCGTGAAATGTCATGATATCTGCAACATATTTTCAAGTATGTGTGTGTATGTGTGTATATATATATATATATATGACTCTCTCACTATCTCTATATGTTTATATATATTCATATTATATAGATACATAAATATATATCTATATATTATATAGCTAGAGAATTTATTGTGCATATATATATACACACACACAAGTATTTATTGTGCTGTTCTTTCAAATTTACCATATGTTTAAAAGTCTGAAAATACAAAGTTAAGGGGAATCTCCTCCCAGGCAGCCACCCCACCGGTTTACTCTAAAATTTGAAAGTTAATGGTACATCCCTCCCACGGGGCTCTACCCCAGGACTCTATCAGGATGACCTAGCCCCAAACACAGAACTAGCTCCGCAGGAAGGGAAGGCTACACCTGTGAGTGGTTGTGATGTCTTAGATGGAGCTTGGGTGCTGGTAAGTGGCTGCCTGTACTGCATTGGAGTTTAGGGTGAAGGATTTGATTGCAAAGCAGCTTAAATTAGAGCCCGAGAGGAGTCCTTAAACAAATTCTAATTAGAGCTGGCAATTTTCCAAAAATAATGTTTTATTTAATTTCAAAACTTGCTTATCAGGGTTGAAAGTGCCATTAGAGATAATCTAGTCCAACCTCCTCTCATCACGGGGCTGGTGGGAAGGGGCACTGAGATCCAGAAAGGGAAAGTGACTTACCCAACATCGCCTAGCAAGTTAGTGGCTGAAAAGGGACTAAAAGCCAGGTGTCCAGCATCCTAGTCCAGGGCTCGGTCCATTACATCACACTGCTATCCCACTTTGGCTTCCTGGGTTCTTGAAAGGTCATCTGCCCACCCCAGGGCTTGCTTTCTTCAGACCAGCGTGGCACTTGGGGGATTTGCAGTCAGCGACAGTCCCTGCTGCTGGGATCTGAGCCAGGCGCCTGAAGATGGCACCTGTCACATCCCATTGGAATGAATTACCTCCCTATGAAACTGAGAGGGCCAGGAGGAATCTGGGAGCGGCACCTTGAGAGCAGAGTCAGTCCTGGCCCGCGCGGCTAGTGTGCCATGGACATTCAAGGTAGAGAAGGTCATGGAAAATATCCTGAGCACTGTTTGCTGGGGAGCTTTCCACCTCTCTTGGACCCCAAGTGATTTATTGATTATTTTAGGGACAGCCACTCTGGTTTATTGGTTTAACTGCCATTACTCGTGAGGGGGCTGCCTGCCTGCTGCGTCCCCTGGTCTGTCTACTCACAGGATTGGTTCATGGGACAGCTTAGGTGGACCCTCGTGAGCCTGTCAGGATTAATGGCATTTGACTGTAGATCATGAGAAATCTCATCAGTTGCTGTGGGTGGAGGTGGATGGAGCAAGCAGGAAGAGGGCAGAGGAGAAGAAGGAAGATGAGCAATAGCGGGAGGGGACAAAAAGGACGAGGGAGAAGGGGGAGAGGAACGTGCAATAAAGGAATTCTCTTGTACAACAACCACTGACATTTCTGAGCCTGTAGCTTCCTCACTTTTAATCATTCCCTTCATTAAGTGCCATTTGTCAATGCAAATGGGTCTTTCTCTGTTATAACTCAATCTCGGGACAACCCACGCCTTAAACAAAGATGCAAGGCTAGCTCCAGAGCCCTAGGTTTCCCTAACTAAGGGGTTGTTTGCCCTTCCCTCCCTGCATTCCTCTATCCCAGGCACCATAAGAACACCAAAATTGGCCCTAGGACAAAAGATACCAAGGACTGACTTTATCTTCTGAGCTACTTTGGGTCTGGGCCCCGCCCAAGGACCCCCTCTTCTGACTTCTGTGGCCCAACACCCTTTCCTGCTATCAAGCACCAGGGCTTATAACTGTCCTGCTGTTCTACCCTTCAGATCCCAGGGAAGTTATGAGATTGAAAACTAAGCGGTAAGGCAGGAAGGTGCCATCAGAGATGCATCTGCCTAGGACCAGAGAGCAGCCATGCTGGAGAAGAGGGGCTGCAGCTGAGGCTGGGTCAAGTGGCAGGACGGCCATTTGATGCATTTGGCAGGCTGTGCACACATGTTGAATAGGTGAAGACCAGGATATATTCAGAAAGCCTTTCCTTTTGCCCCTAATAAGGAAACTTCTGGCCAGAAGAAACTTAAGGCCCCTAGTGCCTTAACAAATACAGGAACACTTAAGTCTCTGAGTGACTGTGGATCCTGACTTCATTGTTAAGAGTGGCTCTGGGGTGGCAGTTTCAGTGACAGGGAAGGAAGAGATTGTGTAACATGGGTATAGGTCATGGACTGTAGGCCCTCCTCACTGGACCAGGCTCTGGGGCCTGGTATCCTGGGACTGGGGCTACAGCTCTCTGCCATCTCCCTAGGGAAAAAGCCACAAGTATATTCTCCAAATCACACACCTTGCTGTCCTCAGAGACAGTCCCTCAAATCTACTCAGTGATCATGAGATGCCCTGAAAGTTTTGGGGTCAACAGTGTTGATATTAGTGTCCAAGGCCAGGTTCAAGGACCAGGTGCAGAATGTTGGTTCCTCTGGCTTTTTTGTCCTTTCCTCCCACCTCAAAGGAAAAAAGGATCCTCTCTGGGGTTCTCCTCACTAGTATTCTGAAGCTCGGCCCCTTCTGCTGCTGCCACCTCAGTCACCAAGAAGCCTCTGACCCTCTTTTACGTCTTCTCTTCCACTGACTCCTTCCTTCTTACTCACATCTCAAACCTCCCCATAAAGCATAATCTCTCACTTAGCCTTGCTCTACTTGCTCATGGGTCTGCAAAACTTCTCAAATGTGTAGTGTCTACCATCAACTCACTATTTTACCTCTTTCCACTCCACTTCCACTCTTGAGGCCTTCCTAATTCTAGATGCAGTGGCTCCTTGTCAACTCTCAGCCCTCTTGGCCACTTGACAGCCATTTGCTACCCCATGAGCTCTTTCTCCTTATTAATTGAAAACTCCTCTGCTTTCAGTCAAAACTCCCAGGTCTCATCTCTCAGGATTCTTCTTCTGCGTGTTCAGTAATCCTCTCTGTCATCTACTTATTAATCTTTTCTTTCCCTGTGGGCTTCTTCTTCCCCGTAGTCCACAAAAACATTGAAACGTTCCTATATGGAAACAATCTTCCCCCAACCCTGCGTCCCCTCCTAGCTATCATCCATCCTTCCTTTCTCAGCCTTAGTCCTTAACACCTTGAAAGAGTATTCTAGATATGCTCACCTTACTTTTCCCCAAACACTCCTGCCATCCACGCAAGACAGCTCCTACCCCCTCCATATTTGCACACACACACAGCCCCTCTCAATACTGTTACCAATGTTTTTCTGGAGGCCTACTCCAAGGGGACATATCTCTGTCCTATTTTGATTTTCATTCCCTGCACAATGCTACATTGTAAGTCTCTATTTATTGAAACTCACTCTTCCCTTGGCTCTGACGACACTGTGCTATACTGGTGTTCTTACCTCTGATTTCTCCTTCTAGCTCTGTATTTTCCTTTGGTACCCTAAATGGGAGCATTGCTCAGGTCCTGTCCTCAATGCTCTATTCTTATGTGGAGGGGCTCATCTACTCTGATGGCCCTTATCTTTCTGGATCACTCACAATACCTAAAATAGTGTCCTCCATATAGTAGACACTTAAGTAATGTTTACCTAATTGATTAACATTTGTTAATTGCACAATGCCTGGTACACTTCAAATGTTCTGTAAAGACTATTATGGGAGATCTTACAGTTTACAAGCATTTCCTGTGTATTTGCCTGTCTTCATCCTCATCATAACCCTGTGAGGATGATTTTTTCTTATTCTCATTTTTATAGATGAGAGAAGAGGAGGGAGCTAATGTTTGTTTTCTGCCTATTCTGTGCCAAGTGCTTTATACACATTTTAATTTAATTTTTACAACAGCACTGTGAAGTAGGTGTTCTTAGCCACATTATACAGATGGGAAAACTGAAGCTCAGAAAGGAATTCAAGATCACAAGGAGCATATAATTTGCCTCCTCTGCTATTTCATTGTTCTGCAAATTTGATCATACCAAATTTAGTGAGCAATACTGGGGAGGCATATAAAAGGTATCATACAGTGATATTATAATTATTGTTTACATATAAGTATTTTTTGGTTTGCATTCATATGAAATTTAATGTCACGCATATAAAGAGCTGAAGAGGAAAATAAAACCCTTCTATTTCCAAACATTCTCTGCCTTTCCCCTTGCATATTATAATAAGAAGAACAGATTATTAAATGTTTACCGTTTGCCAGGCATTATGTTTAGCGTTTTACATGTGTGCTTTCATTTAATTCTCACTGCAACACTATGAGGTGGGGGCTATTATTATATCTCAATTTATACATAAGGTAATTGTGTCTCATAGGAGTTAAGTAACTGGTTCAATGACCCCTAGTTAGTTTCTGAGGTAATTGAAATTTTAAGTCAGGTTGGTCTGACTCCAAAGTGAATATTCTTTCAATGATAGCAGGCTGCCTTTCTAAGAGGATAGGGAAACCAAGTCTCAGAGAGATTGTAATGTCAGGTCTCCTGACTCTACATTTTTTTCCACTTCGCTTCGGCTGCTAGCATCTCTTTGTTGAAGGGACTGCTTTTATTGTCAATAATCTTTCTATGTCTGTGGTCTGTCTCCTCAACTACATTGTCAGCTCTGCCAAACCTCTTTAGATCCCCCACAGAGGGTTCTCACTAAATACTTGTCAATTGATAAGCACGGGGCTCTCTTCGGTTGAGAGAATTATTAATAACCATCAGACTTTGACAAAGCCCTTCTCATCTCCAAAGGAGTTGAGCCCTTGGAGCTTAGGAGATGTATCAATTCCTCGCCTTGCTGCAGCTTGAAGTCAGGAGCCCACACTGCCCGCCTCCGCACAGCATCCATTCTCCAGGGAGCCTCTATAGCGTCAGAATCATTTCACCGAAGGCTAAATTATGTGTGTGACTCTGGGAGAGCGAGGTCTCCGTAAAGGGGGAGAAGAATGTGGGCTGTGGTTCTGAATGCAGATGGACCCTGGGGATGTTTCGCACCATCCGAGATGATGTGTCAACCTCTAGCAGTGGCACTCCATAGAACAAGCTTTAAAGAGTGATCTTTACTGTTATTATTGGGAATATTAATAATATTTCTTACATTTGTACTGTGAACTCCCATTTACGCGAAAGGCTCCTGCACAAGAATTCATTATTTTTCATTTGTGCTGGACTTCCACAAAACCTTTTGGGCTTCGATATTCCCCCCAAAAAATATTCCTCTGTCCAGTTTTTTGGGAAAGGGAACCACCCCAGGGAAAGAGAAACAGCTGAGACCCTGAGAACGGGAACCTTAGCTGGCTGGGACTGAAGGCCAACAATTGATCCTGCCGAGCAATGAAATATGTTTGGAGCCTGAACACAGATCCCCAATCTCCTTCCTTCTCTTTGGCTGTTCCCGGAGCTGGCAGGACCTCCCACCCCAAGCAGAATCTGTAGTTCCGCCCGCAATCAGAATTCACTCTTCCTCATCCCTTCCCCCATCAATGGCCTCAGGGACACTTATGTGGAAGCCACCAATTATCTCTTCCCCTCCTCTAGACCAATTTTCTCATGCATTTGTATGAGTTCACTTAGCATCCTGCAAAGAGACAGGCAGTAGTAATAATCATAGCTAACATTCATGGAGCTTTTACTATAAGGAAGGCACTATAATAAGCACTTTGCATGCATAATTTCTCTTCATCCTCATAATAGTCCTACGAGGAAGGTTTATTTGGATCCCTACTTTAAAGAGGAGGATGTAGTTTCTAGTGAGTAAGCAGCCTGCCCAAGGCCACACAGCTAGCTAATGCAGAGCCAGGATTCAAAGCCAGATCTATGAACCCTTCCAGTATACTGTCTTTCAGTATCGGCTTCCACTTCTTGGATAAAAACAGTGGGACCCAGAGACTGGAAGTCCATGTAGCATTCAAAGGAAAGAGTCTCAGGAAGTCAGGAAATAGTTTTCCTCCAATTTCTGCCAGTAACAGGCTAGATGAGACTAGGTGAGTCACTAAAATTCCCCTGTTTCTGAATCTGCAAGCAGGGTCCACAGTGTGTGAGATGCGAAAGAGATGAGCCAAGGAAGGTTAATCTACTCCAAATCTATAGAGTTTAAAAGCACCATGCGAATGCAAAGTGTTCCTTATCATAATCCTTAACATTATTATTCCAGCCTATTCATCTACCAATGAACCTGGGACACAGTGCCTAGCTCTGCCCCTGGATTCTGGTGCCATTTAAGTGCCAAGACAAATGGTCTCAGGGAGTCAGGGGTGATCCATTATCTGGATATGGATTATTTCTCAGGAGTAAATTGTTAGCCCTGTCAGGTGGCTGATGAATTCTCCCACTGCACCTGGGGGCTCATCACTCTGCATGGGACGTGTAGGGAATGCAAGTAGCGCAGCAGCTGGAGTCACAGTGTGACTCTGCAGATGGGGTCCTGGGGGCGGGGAACAAGGATGTGTTTGTTAGGTTCCAGGGAGCAGCAAACGACCCCACCCATCCTTGAGTGAAAAGACAGATAATGAACCCCACCCACCCACAGCCCAGCCCAGGGCAGAAAAGGGTAACTCCTTCCCTCTCCTGATGTCTGAAGCATCTTTGGGGAGAACAAAGCACAAAAGAGGCTGATAGATTCATACACAAGGAGATATTGACAGAGAGATGAGAAGAATGGGCAAGAGAAACAGAAAAACAAGACATGGAGAAAGACAGGGAAAGAAAATGAATAAAATGAAGGATCACAGAAAAGAGACACATGGAGGAAAAGGAATACAGTTAAAAGAGAAACCCAGAAATAGGAGCTAAGAGGAAAAGAAGAAAGAGTAAGAAGTAGCTAGTGTGGTGGCTCACGCCTGTAATCCCAGCACTTTGGAAGGCAGAAGTGGGCCCACGAGTTCAAGACCAGCCTGGGCAACATAGCAAGACCCCATCAATATAATTTTTTTTTTTTTTTAATTAACAGGGTGTTTTGGCATGCACCTATAGCTCCAGCTACTCAGGAGGGTGAGGTAAGAGGATCGCTGGAGCCCAGGAGGTCAAGGCTGCAGCGAGCTATGATCATGCCACTGTGCTCCAGCCTGGGTGACAAAGTGAAACCCTGAAAAAAAAAGGAAAAGAAAGAAAAGAAAAAGAAAGAAAGGAAGGAAGAAAGGAAGGAAGGAAGGAAGGAAGGAAGGAAGGAAGGAAAAGAAAAGAAAGAAAAGAAGAAAAATAAAAAAAAAAGCAGACTCAGAAAGAATCCCCAAAAATGGGAAAAGTTATATAGAGAAAGAAAAAAATAAGAAAAAAGGAAAATATATGGGAAAAGACAAATCTAGAGAGAAAACAAGTAGGGGAAGAGAAAGGGGAAGAAATAAATAAAATACAAAAGAAAAGTATATAGAGAAATATAAAAATAGAACAACCAGAGATAAAGGAACACAATGAAAGAAAAAAGGATGAGGGAGATAAGAATACTGGGGAAAAAATAGGTGAAAAATGTTAAGAAACATAGAAGAGGAGATTGAAGTCTTTAGGAGGACCAGAAATGATTTTTTTTCTCCCTCCCTCCCACTTTCACTGTTAGCCATTCTTGTGGTGTAAAATCAGTCAGACACAGTCACACATTCTGAGTCAAATAAGCACATGAAAAATAGCACATCTGGACACAGAGGAGCTGAAAGATTTGAGATGTAGGCAGCGACAGACTCACAGCAGAAAGAGAGAGCCAACCTGAACACAGGATGGGCTCCAGGCAGAAACTGCCAAGGAACTAGATATACCACTGCAGAAGATGACACAAAGGCACCTCAAAAGATGGACATGTGAATAGACAGGTACACAAGCAGACATCCACCAGGGTGGGAGGAGGAGGTTTGGCCTAGCTCCGTTCCTCCTCTCTTCTCTTTGCCTTTGTGAAATACTCTAAT
The DNA here is from genome assembly GCF_001698545.2 of Rhinopithecus bieti. Classification (NCBI taxonomy): domain Eukaryota; kingdom Metazoa; phylum Chordata; class Mammalia; order Primates; family Cercopithecidae; genus Rhinopithecus; species Rhinopithecus bieti. Next base: position 95,817 of record NW_016822976.1, on the reverse strand, counting down.
AATGGGCATTTACCATTCTGGGTCTCCCGCCCTTGGGATTTTCCTTTAGGCTTCGTGAAGGTTGGTAGCAATGTGTTTCATTTAAATAAACTCACTCCTGCTAGGGTCTGTTAGTTACTGTATCTCCCCTCCTGGGAACAGACTTCTCTCACCAGTTTAAATGATCATATCCAAAAGACCCCTTTCAGGCATGAGTGTAAACGACTGAATATCAGTCCCTTGGCTAAGACAGAGTTGGAGTCTGTCTTTATGCTTACTCCAAGACTAGAACTTTTTCCCCCAGTATGCCATGATCCTCCTTAACTTCACTGGACTTTCCTTTTCACCTCTGCAGTTTGAAGCAGATGAGAAGGGGAGGCTACGCATCAGGATCCCTACTCGAATAAGAGGAGTGTCATAAGATTTCCTTGGCTAAAAAGTGTTTCTTGCAAAAGCGAAGTTTGAAAATCTCAGGGTTACACAGGGCCGGATGAATTCTAAGGGTCCTTCCAGCTCTGACATTCTGAAATTCTATGACTAAGAGCTAATTTGTTCAAATCTAAACCCGCAGTAATTGCACAGAACTTGATTGAATTTTCTGAGCAAATATGGCGTCACTGTCTGCCCCAATAAGTATTTAGCCATGGCCCCAGTTTAATGATTTTGTGCAGTATCAATATTTCTTGGTGCAGTTTCCAGCACTGACAGGTAGGTGCATGATGATGTGAAACATGTGGGCTCAAGATGCCCACCCAGGAAAGCCACAGGTGGTTGTTGGTGTGTCCACCTGGCTTGGGCTGACACACAGACTGCACCAACTCCTCTGGCTAGTGCTGGGCACATGCAGGGGTAGCACAACTGCCTTTGAAAAGGGCATGCTGGTTGGGTGGGTGGATCAGGTTGCCCTAAAAGCTCAGGGATGCTGTAGCCAACGGGTCACAAAGAGAATAGCAATGAATGGGGCTTGCTTTGTACAACTTCACTTTGATACAAATCATCCCTGAAGGCTACTGCCTCACTTAGTATTCCATTCATTCATTCATTCATTCTACAGAGAGTGCGTGCTCTGTGTCAAGCTCTGTGCTAGAACTAAGGATAGAGACATGAACAAAATGCAGTCCAATATCTCCCAAAAATCTCATTTGTGAATCAGAATTGTGGTACAGTCAAGGGGGCAGTATGTGAACCAAAGTCAAAGAATACTGATGCTGCTCAGCATCAACAAACTTAGGCTATGGATAAATATTTATAAGAAGAAATAATTTGGTAGGAATATTACTATATATGCACACTTTTAGTTATTCCCACTGGCAAAACTGATGAATCAGAGACCTTTTTTTGTATGCAATATTCAAGACGCAAAGAAGTCTTATAATTAGCTCAGGTAAAATAACTTGATTGTTTCCTAAGTACAACTCTGAAAAAGTACAAATTAATTTAATACTTTTTGTTTATCTTTTAGTTACACATTATCCATGATAGGGTTTTATTTGTTGGTGGTGGTTTGAGAGCATTGTGTTTTGGAGAGAATTGAAACATTTACTGGAAGAGAAAGGAAGATCGGTTCCTCTCTTTGATGCTGTCATGACACTAAGCCTATCATTCCCAAACAGAGATACATTTATATATGTTTGTGAGTTCTCGTGATCATTTGTCTTTTATATATTTAGACTTTCACACATGCACCAACCATACGCAAAGCACCTTCTCTGACACGTGCACTGGGCCACGTATGGGAACACTGGAAAGATTAGAGCATAGCCCCTGCCCTTGAAGGGCTTCTACTCCAGAAGGGGGGAGCCAACAAATAACTCAAGGACTTTATGATGAGTGGCATAACAGAGGTGTGGACAAAGGGAAGCTGAGAAGAACAGGAACTAAGAGATGAGGGTACGTGGAGAAGCTTTAAGAGACAAGGTGGCCTATGGTGGGGTGTGGTGGAGAAGGTCTGAAGATTGACCCTATTCATCATTGTGGGGCTAGACGGAGCCATCCTCTTTCTCCAAACTCTGTTTTGCTTTGTTTTAATTAGTGGAATGTATTTGTGAGAACCACAGAACTACACAGCAAGCAGATCAGTCTGTAGCTAGGATTAGCCCAGTAGCCTGCATCAGTTTAACTGCTTCAATTTAGGATGAAATATAGCCACTCCTTTTGAAAAACACAATGCAGGGAGGTGGGTGGTCAGAGACTGGCTCCTATCCCCTAACCTTAGCTTCTTGAAAATCAGATTTTCCTTGCCTACCCAGCACTCCTATCTAGCAAAGTTATTCTTTTATGGGGGCAAAGTTGTTTGAGTAGCACTGGGTATCATGGTAGCTCTCAAATTATTCACATTCCAAAGGAGGTTTAATGATTTCCAAGATAATTGGTTGTAGAAATAAGTCCTTCTAAAAACCCAGCAATAGAATGTTCATGATGCCACAGGATGATTCAGAACATTTGGCCTTAATTACTTTGATTGTCCGCCAGGATTTAATATATGAATATTACATTGCGATCTTCAATTTAATTTCTTGTGTAAATGGATTGTGGCAGAATCCGGTAGTCCTGAACTGGCACATAATTCAGCGTGGGAGACACTATCTTAACTCATCTCATTACTCAAGCCATTTGTTGTCCTTCAGGCTTTGACAGCCAGGAGATGGGAAAGTAGCAGAGGTGATGTGATCTCTCAACCTGGGTCCAGACAGACATGAGCCATAGTCTCTACCGATTACGTTGTTACACAGACACAGACAGCACTTATTTTCAGAAGAAAAAAAAAATGCCCCAGTCAATATGCAGCTGTGTGCTCTGGTCTTTCATAGCATAATGGAGTGGAAAAAGCTGGGGCATGCATGCAAGAGACCTGAGTTCTAGTCCTAAGTTGACCACTAACTTGCAGTATGATCTTGGGCAAGCCACTTAATTTCTCTGAGCTTTCGATTCCTCGTCATTAGAACTACATCATCTCCAAGTGCTTTCCAGAGTGAAGGTTTTCTGACGTATTAATAGCATGTGGCAAATCTGACAGTTTTGGCACCATGACTAAAAGACGGTTGTTTCTATCCATCTGTGACTAATAAGCAGCCCCCCAAGAATGGGCAAAGTTTGAGGGAAGGGAGAGCGAGACAGGGCAGATAAGTGCGAGGGAAGAAGGAAGGGAAGGTGGAGAGAACAGCCCTGCAGCCTTAGTGAGCTATCCCTCAGGGCCCAGGTGAGCTTGTTAGGACCTTAGCAAAATGGGGGACATTTCAGCCTGGGAAGCTTGATGGAAATTACAGGAATAAAATGAGACTCAAAAAAGCATTAAATGGGAAGCCACAGTGCTGGAGAATTTATTTGTACCACATATAACAGAGAGCTTACATCTAGAATGCATAAAGAACTCCTAGAAATGAATATGAAAAGAACAATCTAGTAGGATAAAATGGACAAAAGACTTAAATGGAAATTGTACAAAAGAGTATATCCAAAAGGCCAATGAACATATGAAAAGATGCTCAACCTCATTAGTCATCAGAGAATTGCAAATCAAACCACAATGAGATACCACTGCACACCCACCAGAGTGATTAAAATGTAAAAGTCTGACAATACTTACTGTTAATAATGATTTGGCACAATGGAAGAGTGCAAATTGGTACAAACTTTGAAAAACTGGCAGCATCCAGCAAATGGAATGTGTGCTTATGACTCAGTGATTCCACTACTAACAGAAATGCAGGCACATGTGCACCAAAAGTCAAACAAAAATAACCATAGGAGTGTTAGTCAAACAGCCCCAAACTGGAAATGCCCATCTGCAGTAGAATGGTGAACTCAATTGTGGCATATTCACAAAAGGGAATATTATGCAGCAATGAGAAGGAACAATATCAGTTTTATGCAACAACATGGATGAATCTCACAAACATAATATTGAATGAAAGAAGCCAGAAACAAAAGCATACATACTGAATTATTACATAAAAGTCGGTAACTGGCAAAACTATAATGTTTAGGAATGCATGCTAAGGTGTACAAGTATAAATAAAAGCAAGGAAGTGATTTTTGGAAAAGTCAAAAAAGTTGTTACCTTTTAGTAGGGGAGAAAGGAATTATGATTAGGGAAGGGACACAAGTAGGGCATCAGGGATGCTGATAATATTCTATTTTAACTGGGTAACAATTAACACAGGTGTCCCATTGAACAAGTTGTGCATTTATGATTTATGCACTTTTCNAGTATAAATAAAAGCAAGGAAGTGATTTTTGGAAAAGTCAAAAAAGTTGTTACCTTTTAGTAGGGGAGAAAGGAATTATGATTAGGGAAGGGACACAAGTAGGGCATCAGGGATGCTGATAATATTCTATTTTTAACTGGGTAACAATTAACACAGGTGTCCCATTGAACAAGTTGTGCATTTATGATTTATGCACTTTTCTTTATGTGTGGCATATTTCACAATTTAAAATAAAGCTTTAAAATACAGAGATTGAAAAAAGTCAAAGCCAAATCTTTGTTTCAGACTAATGTGACTCCAATTTCTGTCCATTCTCTCACGACCCTGCAGATTCTAGACTCTCGGCAAAGAGAGGACAGAGGCTGTGTCTCATGTCTCTCAGTATTTGCCTGCCAAAATCTTCCAACTTTAAAGCTAACCTGACTCCAATTAGTACCTAACAGCCACCAGCCAATTGACTGCAGTTAAAGACACCTTGTTCCAACTGCTTTCTAGTTTCCTCTCATTTCCCCATTCTCAAACTATTCTTGTTCCATTTCAGTTCCATCTTTCTCCTGAGTCTTTATTCTGTCTTCTGTTTGCAGCCCTGTTCCTTCCTTATGGACTAATGGCTGAGTGACCCAACTGGATTTCCTTGGCTTGAACCTGAGCAAGCCCTCTCTCTCTAAAGACTTGAATGCCTACTCCCTTCACTGAGTGGTTTCTTCTGTTCCTGGCCAACTCAGGTAGGGTATCTACCACCTCCCCCTCCCTAGATCTTATAGGGTTAAAGTGCCTTATCTCAAATCCTTGGGGCCAGATGTTTCAAAATTCAGAATTTGGGGAATTTTATCAAGCTAATCATGTGTATTTGCCAATATCACATAACACCTCTCGCAGGTTGCGGCATAGCTCCCCATAATCAAATACATTAATATTTTTGTCATGAAATATATGGATGTTCACACTAAGTGGGATAAAGAAAGACTATCATAATATAAGTTAAAATGAGTTTTAACATCAAACTTATGAGAAAGTTTTTGGTTTTCAGAGCTTTGTGGTTTGGGAAGTGAAAATAAGAAATAGGAGCCCAATGCTTGTTTGGTGGATGGATGGAAGGATGGAAGCATAGAAAGACACAATGAATTACATGTGTTTATCATCCCAAGTGACAAATGTGCATTTAACGAGAGTCTTCATCACTTTAACCAATTGTGGGCACATCGGATTCCACCGCTGGCAAGAGGAACACTAGTAGAAAAATCTACCACATAGGTCTGCTACCAGAACATGGATGGCCTGCCTGGGGTCAAGTGGCCATCCCTGGGCCACTCTTCTGCATAAAACATTCATCCAGCCCCTTTTCCTGGCTATGAGTGGGGTAGGCCTAACTAGAAGGGAAAGTTACGGGTATGGCAAGTACCTGGGGCTAGTCTGTTGGGTCCAGTTGGAAAGGAATGGATGGGCTTCAAGCACCAATTTCAGGTGGCCCTCCTTAAATAGTATTGTTCTCAGCAAGGCTTTGCAAAGGTATTGAGTGGAATTAGTTCAAGATCACCCTTCCCAGCAAGTACTCAGAGTGCAGTAAGTATATATTTCTAGGAAAGGGTACAGTTAGGTGTTTTTTACTTCCAGCCACCTGGGAGTGTGGATACTATAGCTTATTGTCCTGGGATGCTTCAGAGGCAAAGCAGTGAGTTCCAGGAGAGGCTAGCAAGGGACTAGAGCATGAGTCAAAGCCAAACCTTCAGGCTCCCCCACCCAGGAGACACCAAAGAACCATGGGAGACCTCATCAGGAGAAAACCACGCAGCCACTTTCAGGACCGATGCCTAGAGGAGAAGCTCAGGGGAAGGTGGATTTGAGGAGAGGTTAGGAGGCTCAGCCTTAGAGCGCCAGAAAACTGGGTTGTTTGCTCCCAGAATATGGAAACTGAGTCACCAGGTAGGCATCTCCCATAGCTCTGCCCCAGGCTTTTCAATCTTAAAACAGTAAGACAGGACTTACATGAGCCCTTCCGTCTTTTTCTGCTCTGCTTTCCAGAGTTCATAAATCTATGATTCTCTTTTAAATAATCTTTGTCTTTTTTTCTCATAAGAGTAACACATGCTCCTTGTTGAAACTTTGAAAAGTTAGGTAAATATATAAATGTTTAGACTCACTTATCATCCCACCCACCTCTTACACATTTGAGTGTATTACCTTTCTGCTTGCTTGCTTTTGTTTTCCATGTCTTTATAAAATTGTGATCATAGACTTTTGTATTTTGAGTTAGACACTTAAGTATATTGTGAGCATTTCCCATGTCACCACAAAAGCTATCATTCTAGTCTAATTTGAACATCTACCAGATATTGTGGGGCACACTTAGCAAGGATAAAATGTGTAGCCTGCCTTTATGGAACTTATACTCTTGTTGAGAAGATGAGGCTGATATACATGGAACCAATAGTGATAAATACAAATGGAATATAATGAAATGTCACTTTGAGGGATAGGCTGGAAAGACAGTAAGAATCCAAAAGAGGGAAAGATTGATGTGGGTAGCATTATAAGTGGAGGCTCCTGGAGAAGGCAGGACTTAAATTGGCCTTTAAAGGATAAGAAAAAGGAGAATGAGAAAGGTAGAAGCATGAAGAAAACAGACACAATGGGGGAAAGTTGGATTGAGTAATCCCAAACCCTTTATGCTTATCATTGTTGTTGATGATACAGAGCTACCCAGGGCCAGGATTTCAGGACTGTTCAGGGTCCCACCTAATATATGAACAAATAAACCCAGGTCTCTAACCTAAAGGGAATTTGGAGGCTAAATGCATGAAAAATGAAGCACTGGTATTGATATGGCAGTAGCTTAGACTCAGACCTTTTTCCACTTAGTAACTGACTTGCTTCTTTGCTGCATCTTGAACAGTGATGGCTCAAACATCACGGTGCTAGTGGCCAGAGTCACCAGTTGTACAACTTCCTAGCTAGATAGCTGATTACATGACTCTAGAGCCCTAGTCACAGTCAGTTCACTACCATGGGTTGGTAATCACAAAAAGAGGGTAAACAGAGAGCAAGCCCATGTCACAAGCCCCCTTCTTCATACACTGAAGACACAGCCAAAACTTGTTGTAAATGTTAATTAAGCCATTAATTTGTGATCTGAAGATCTCCCCAGTGGAACTAGGACTTTCCTAAGGACAGAAAACCAGTGGTTTGAAGAACAGTAGAAATGTTCATGAAATACCACAGTTTAAGATTCATTTGTGATGCATCAGAAATGTCCTTGCCTATGGTCAGGAGACTTGCCACTAACTAGCTATATGATTTTGACCAAATTCTATTACTTCTTGGAGTCCATCTCAGTTTTCTTCCTCATCTGTAAAATGGGAACTGTTTCAAAGTTCCCTTTTGGCACCAAAATTCTATGAACCTACAATGTATTTGGACCACCACCACTTTTCAGATTTCAGGATCCCCTACAACAATGCAAATAACCCTAAGAAAAGGCTACATCTTACCCTGTGTTGCCAGTCACCACCATACCTGGGAATCGAAGTCCTTTGGGGAATGGGACCAGGAGAGCGAGCAGGCCCAGCCCGAGGGGAGAGGCACAAAAAGGAGAAGTGGGTGGACCCCAAGATGTCACCAGTTAAGCAGAGAGAGGATCTTGATACCTCCTCCTCTATCTGCCTGTCCCCTGAGTGCCCAGCAGCAGGCTGTGCTTTACTGCATGCCTACGTAGGTGCCTGCTCACCACAGGGTGCCCTAGCTGCCAGCATGCTATTCCAGGCCAATAGGAGAACCCTGAGGTGAAGTACCCTGGGGCCAATCATAGGTGGAAATATCTTTTTAATGGCCAGAGAGAGTGTATCTTTGGCTGCTTTTCATTGGTTCAGACCAACTGAAGGCTCTCTGGACTCTCAGCCAATGCCGAGCCATCAGCCAACAGGAATGGGCTTTGTTGCTGGATCTTGTTTTTGTCTAGGGCTGATGGGTAACTCTGCCCCAAGGGCTGCCTTGTCTCCTCATTATCATCCCTGACTGAAAACTTTTGCCATGAACACAGAAGGCATGAGCAGTGGGGCTTAATCAAGGCAGCTTAGAGGTAGGCATGCTTGGGGCCAGGGGCCATGCCTGGGCCCAGTCCTTGCAGGTGAGTGCAGGTGAACCAGCAAAGGGAGAGAATAAACAAGTAGAATTGGTGGGCATGGGCACTGTGGAATTAAAGCTAAGGGCAGATCTTGACAGACCAAACTCTTCCTTCCTTCCCACAAGCCATGAGTATCTGAGTAACGTGTCCACAATCTTATGATTCCCTCTTTACTCTTTCTCTGTAGCCCCAACCACAACCAGGGAGGGTTTCCTCCCAAGAAAGTAAGAAAAGCTTATTGGAGAAGGTGTGCCGGCTCCCACTTGCAGGCTGGATTCCCTGACTTAGGATGCCCGCAATGGTCAGAGATATAGACTTGGTGACTCCGGCCTTCAGAGATACATGGATTCCATAACATTTGCTTCTAACATCTCAGACTGTAGTCTGACTATCTCCTCATATGCTTTAAGGAAGGCTAGGGTTGTGGGTTCAATCCTGGGTGAGCTGGATAGCCTTCTTCACTTTGGTCTCTGACCATTGACACAATTATTAGTCCCACCCAAGGGCAAAATCTCTAACCTGAACAGTTATTTGAGCAATGTGTACACAGGAGGCAGAATGAGAGAGTATGGAGGATACAGTGAAAAGCCTTCCCTGTTTCTGGAAACATTCAGTCTTACATCAAACACTCACTGAATGCCTTTTATGAGGCAGACAATCTACTGGATGCTAAGATAACAAAAAGGAATAAAACACATGAACTTTTGGTGAATCTCACCAGGGCAGAGCCAAGGGGAAGAGTGTGTTTTAAGCACTGGTGATTGACTACCTTTAAAATTGACCTGAGGTTATAGTTGGCTTTGGAATCCCCAGAACTGGCCCTTGGTAAAACTGATCACAAATGTCTGTTTACAATGCCCCTTAAGGTGCTCCCGTATTAAAACTCTCTTTCAGAAAAAAAAAAAAAAAAAAAAA